>NC_029786.2:5494953-5499979 GCF_000816755.2 Arachis ipaensis | reverse complement strand
TTGATTCTTGATTCACATGAACATTTATTGATAATAGTAAAACTTTTTTTTTAATTGTTACTAGAGTTTTCGACCACCAAAAAATAGAAGAAAAGAGCTTAACAGAAGTCAGAATTACATCCAAAAATACTATATAACCTATAGTCTAATCTCTATCTTGATAAATCATAGCCTCTTTTTCGATATTACCATAAAAAAAAACCTATCAATATAGCACCACAAAATTCAAAATCTACCTGGTTAAACAACATACTTAAAACTAAGTAATTCTATTATAATATTTACTATTTATTATATTTCTCTAATTATTAAAGTGGAAGAACTTCTTCATATTAGCATATCAAATTTCCACCATTCTATATTATTGAATGAAGTGTGAGTTAAGAGAGAAGTGAATAGTGAATCAAATAGCGCAATTCTTCAAGGCATGTGTTACACACTTTTTTTTAGGCTTAATTCGCCCCACCAATATACAATGGTGTGCAAAATGGGTTACTGGCGAATTTCCGGTAGAATACAATGAAGAACACTTGACTTGTTTATGCACTCACACAGTCAAGCCTTACACTAAATGATAATTTACATAATAATATTCTCTATTCTTTTTTTTTGCGCATAAAGAAAGTGTTGAGATGGATTCACCAGCAATAATGAAATGAGAGAAATTTATAAAGACGGAATACATGCAGCTACATACTCAACAGACATAACTTTTCAAATAGTTACAACCTTTTAATAGACATAATTATTCAAATAGTTGTAACCTTTTAACAGACATAACTTTTGATTAAATCATAACTCTATGAAGAGATGTAACTCTTCAAAATAGCTTTTCACATATTTTAAAAATATATTTCACATGAAGTTTTTAATTTTTTTTTAATTTAATCTCCAATAAATATTATCAACATTATGTGACTACTTTACCCGGTATGGTTGATATGTTTTGAAAAATAAATTGATCCAAGGTAACAATAAAACTTTGCAATGATTAGGATTCATATTATCGGCATATCGCTGTCTGATGACATTACAAATGCACCTCCCTCACATAAATAATAAACTTATAAACCTATTTTAACAATAAATTAATGTGCTTTTCGTGTTTCTATGACAAAGAAGATTAATTAATGAAATTAAAGAGGCAAGTGGCAAGTAGGGTTGCGATTTAAGAGTAAGATAAACGCAAAGCAAGAAAGTGCTCAAACGTTAACAAATAATTTTCATGCACTTACATAAAAAAAAATATAATAATATTTCTTGACAAAGTGCTTTGGGGCAGTATTAATTAATTATATATATGGAATAGGCCGAAAATAGTATGCGATTTGAAATATTCTTGATAAAGAAGAATCACAAGTTTCTTGCATTATAATTAATTATTTCATTGCATTGCTTTGTCACCATTCTGTCAGATTTTTATTTATTTTCCTCCCTCAAATGAACTCATTTTAAACATTAAATCTAAGTGCAAAAATTTTCGAATTTCATATAGGTTTTACACAGCGCGTTTATATATATAGCACATTATATATATATCGGACATATTTCGGACACAATATTTATCGACACTCATTCGACACGTATATCTATTGTGTCCAATCGTATCTTAATAAAAGTTAAAATTTTTTTTTCAGATACACTTAAATACCATCACGTATCAGCGTATCCAACCTTATTTTGATATTAAAAAATTAAAAAATTAATTTATGTTTTAATATCAATAAAATATCAAAACATCATTACGATTTATCTAAAAATTATCTTATATTTTATATATATGCGTATTCCCGTATCTTATAAGATTTTAAAATTTGTATGTTAGCACATCATGTCATAACTCGTGTCCGTGCATTATAAATAGCACAATTTTGGAACTTATTAAGTTAAATAATAAATTACTCTAAAATGATTAGTTTGGGTTCATATTTCTCATTTAACATTTAACCTTTTTTCTTAAAAGCTTATTCTCGTTTAATATTATACTCTAAAAATTTTTAATATTTTTTTAGTCAATCTAAACATAAAAACATGTTTTATTTTATTTTTCTTTTACTGTTCTCGTTTTTTTGTTGCTTAATTTTTTTCGAAGGTGCAAAATGAGAGACGTAAATACAAACTAAATGAGGTAAAGTATCCTTATTCAATCATTGTCGACTTCGATTCCAAGGCAATGGTGAGGAAAATTGGACCTTCAAGCTACATCATACTTATAGAGAAGAAAATTAGAGGAACAGACTGGTTGATTATGATAGTAGAAGGAGCTTTTTATGCTGCTTGATCTTTGTTATGTAGTTAATACCAAAAGAAAAGTAACCCCTTTATCATTCTCATAAAGGATCCTAATGACCATCGGATGAAGAGGATCTCAAAACACAAAATCATTTTTCATATCCAAAATCTTTAGTCTGGTATATGAAACGTGGACATAAATTTTATAAGATACAGAAATATGTATATATATATAAAATATAAAGTATTTTTTAGATAAATTATAATAATATTTTAATATTTTATTTATATTAAAATATAAATTATATATTTTAACTATTTTTAATGTCTTTTAATTTTTTGTATTAATAAATGATAATATATAGTATTTCTAAACTCATATATATCAAGAATATAGATTAAGAATAAGGTTGGACACAGCTGCAGATACGTTAAAGTATTTAAGTGTGTACAAGCGTAACTGGAGAAGCATTTTGTATTTTTTATTAAGAGACGTGTGTTGCACGAATGTTGAATGAATGTCGTATTCAAAATGTGCCAAACACATAGACATGACAACTCAAAAAAGTGTCCGTACTTCATAAATTCAGATTAAAATTAAACGATCACCACATTTACAATTTTCCACGTAAATTTGAACAAAAATTTGTCTCATTTTTTAACATATTGGTTCTTTTAAAATAAACATTTAAATTAGTCACTAATGAATTTTAAATAAGACATTTTGATAATTATTATTTTAAAATCTTAAATAATTATTTATGTTAGACAAATTGAGTCCTTCTCGCTCTTAATTAAATTTTTAATAGACGCGTTAAAAAAAATTAATCTCTAACAAATTTTATTATAAAATAATTATATCTCAAATATAATTATAGGTAAATAACTAAATAAGCCTCTTCAAAACATTTTTTTTTTCACTTTATCCTTATCCTCGTTATTCCAAGATAACGAGAAAAAAATTTATCATAAAAAAATTTAAAAATAATTATAATAAAAGATAATACTAATAATTAGGAGTAATAATGATCATACAAAGTTAAATGACATACTTTCTGATAAGATTCATACATACATAGATATAAAATTAAACCCACTTGCAATGGGGTTTGACATGACGACACTACACCATTTTTAATGTTTTCTTACTCCAAAAAAAAAAAAATACCGGAAGATAAAGTGTGATAATTGAAAGAATAATTAAAAATTCAGCTGTCACTATACACATTTCGTCTCCGAGGAAATAATAATTTGCTTTATTTTAAAAGAATAATAATGCATGAACAGTATTAGCATGTGTTAAGAACCGAGGAGATTTATATTGATTGTGTCAATTTTTTTAATTAAATATTAACTTGTCAAAAGTACTAGTAGTAATCTGGCCGTAAAGCGTGGCACTACCGTTTTTACAGTTAAAAAATCACTCACAATTATATTAAGAATTATACTTTCTCTTATTATTATTAATTGTCATGAATATTATTCCATTTAAGATTATTATAACAATATATAGGATAAAGTATAGAAATGATCGGCAATCGGCAACGTCGGTCTTGCAAACTTTTTTTTATTATTACTATAATAAGAAATTTGTCATCGTATCTAGTGATGATCGTGTGCTTATGCATTCTCCAATGAGAGAGAATCTTAAAAAAAGAAATACAACAAACCGAAAGGACAACATTGTCTCAACAAATTGTTCGAAAGGTTTTGTCTGCATGCATGACTTGATCCAAGAGTTTCTAAACTAGGATATTTATATTACTAATATATTTTTCTTTTCCTCCATGTTTGTAATAAGTGAAAAGAATCTTATTACGACATAGATGGATGCGCTCTAATTATATTTTCCCCCTACGATTGAAGAGACTTATTTCCAATTCATTCTCACATTAATAATAAATTAATTGATGGCGAATTTTCAGTAGCCATTATTAATTCTAAAACAAAAATATTTGATAACTAAAAAAAATTAGCTAAAATAATAATAACAATAATAATAATAATAATATCGTGATAACAAACAAATTTATAAACTTCAAATTTATAATAGATTGGAAAACACCAAACCTTTTTTTTTAATATCCTTATTTATGCTGCTCTCACCCTATCTATAGGTCCTATTACTAATAGGATGATCTAAGGTAATATTAACTTGTTTTTAAACTATAATTTGGTTCGTTGAAAAAAAAAAGACCACCTTTCTTAATTCATTCATATACGTCATTCGTATTTTCTCTATCTTTTATAGGAAAATGCTAGGCCAATATATTTAGTGTAAAAAAAAAATAAGAGTTGGTTATTATTGGTTTATGTTAAAGATATATAGTTACTTAGTTATTTATATACCTTCTTTTATTGTTTAAATTAAAAAAAAAAATTATGACATAATATCAGAATTTTTATGATTAAAAAATTTAGTATTCAATCATTGTTGACTCTAAAAGAGAAATTTAGACAAATAAAAAAAAAAGAGAAAGAACGTCTATGTAAAAATTTATGTAAATCCAAAAAAGGAATGAAAAGCATGTTAGAAATATATAATATATGTATCTCTTTTTGTTAGTTTAAAATTTTTAAATAA
Source organism: Arachis ipaensis (assembly GCF_000816755.2). Classification (NCBI taxonomy): domain Eukaryota; kingdom Viridiplantae; phylum Streptophyta; class Magnoliopsida; order Fabales; family Fabaceae; genus Arachis; species Arachis ipaensis. The sequence goes on along the minus strand of NC_029786.2, from coordinate 5,495,163 downwards.
ATAATTTCATGACAGCGTAAATATAAAGTACAATTACAAAAAAAAAGTATTGATCACTTAACAATTCTTATTCATCAACACTTGTTGCTTAAATTTATAATTTTGTAGGATTATGACTATGTAAAATTTGTTTCATATATTATGTTTTGAAATACAATGTTGGTATTATTGTGGAATTTTATTTTTGAGAAAAGAATCTTTGATATTCTA
>NC_029786.2:5493652-5494883 GCF_000816755.2 Arachis ipaensis | reverse complement strand
TTTTTTTTTTTTTACTTTTTACTGATATTTGGAAAAATAAAAGATAAAATCAAAGAATATGCTAACAATATAGTACTACTGAGAGAAGAGGAGAATTGATTACGAGTTTACTAATGATGTGTGATTTCTCACATATCCATGATAGCAACATATATATATTGTTCATGACATTGATTTTAAAAGGGAGGAAAAGATTTTAGAGAGAAAATTTATTCACGATATTCAAATGGCGAGGGTTTTTGAGGTTTTTATTAAGGAAAAGTATAGGGTACCAACATATTATCTGTCAAGTTATTACTAATAATAATTAATTATTATATTTTAAACATTTATATAAAGAGACACATTCAAAAAATATATTTATAAAGACACTTCTATTAAACACAGCTATAAAAAAGACCTTTTTATTAGACACATCCACAAAGACACTTTCATTAAACACAGTTATAAATAAGAGTTGTTAGAAATTGGCAAAAATGCTGTTGGTAACGTAGCGAGATTTTTTTTTATTAATCTTTTAGAAACTTATAAATTCCTCATTTTAAAATTACTTTAAATTAGGGAATTTTATAAGAATTTAATTTTAATGCACTGTCAATGTAAAATCATTTTATACGTGCATCCAATTACATAACATCACATTAGCAAAAACAACTATTTTTTACATTGACTGCGTAAATGGTCATCCAAGAGAATAATTGTGATTGCACGACTGTGCAAAACGTTTTACACTGTCAGTACATCAAAATTAAACTCACTTTATAATATGTTAATTTAATTTATCTTTTCATTTCTAATAAATTATTGTATTAGTATTTGTTATCATTTATCTTTTTATTTCTACTATTTTAATAAAATATAAAATTATAAAAACAAATAATAAGTCCTCCAGATATCACCCTTTTTTAAAAATTGCAAGTCCTCCTTTCTTTTCTTTTTCCTCCCCTCCAAACTTTTCTTTTCATTTTTTTTCTATCTCATGATTTTACATAAATAATTTTCCTTTCTTTATTTAATTTGTCTTGTACTGAAGTTATTTCTTTTTTTAGAAGTAATACAGATTGAATTCTAGGCATTTTTATTATATAGGAGCACTGATAGATTTTGTGATTACTCTAATAGATTTGGCACTAAGTTACATATTATCCCATGCCAATGCAACTTGCTTTCATAATTTAATTTGTTAAATTAAGGCTATATTTGAATTGTCTTTTTAAATAATTTATTTTTT
>NC_029786.2:5486175-5493534 GCF_000816755.2 Arachis ipaensis | reverse complement strand
AATAGGCTATATTTGTTTATAAATTATTTAATAACATATTATATTTTTTTTTACAAAAAGTATTATTTGTGACAAAATGTCAAATTTTAGCCACTGTAATAATGTATCATGACAAATATAAGATATTTTCGATTATTTTTATCGTAGTATAGCGTTTGAAGTTAAAATTTGGTGACTGCACCCCTTTTTTGTGATGGTGCATGATAATCTATCTTTGTTTAATATATTACTTATTTTATAATTTTGAATAAAATATATAATGTCACTTGAATCAAAATACCATCTTAGCTATTTCATAAGTTATCACAATATTTGAAACAACAATTAAAAAAAGAAAAATGATATGACAATAAGCAGGGGAGAAATTTGTGGTTGTAGTATGGACTTGGGCAGAAACGTGAGACACCGTTAGAGGGAGAGTAGAAGCGGATTCATAGAGAAGGGAGAGAAACTTAGGGTTTGTGAAATGGGAACAGAGAGATATTTTCTCATTTGAAATAATAATGAATAATTAACGGCGATAATATATTGTGTATTGAATTATTGTATTGTTTGATAAAAGAATGTTTTTTGAGTGTTCATAAAGGAAACAACATGTACATTGATAAGACATGTTTGTTAAATTTAGAATCCATTAAAAAAGTCATAACCATTAAACAGTTACGTGGTTTTTTATTACTATCCATGCAATATATATATACTAACCCATTATTTGAAGTGTGCAATAAAATAAAATAAAAAGTGTGTTTTTAATTTTGTTGTTGACGAGAGTTAAGAATTTTTTATTATTGCTAATTAAGAAATTTATTGGTTTCATCTTATTCTGGAAGAGTATTATCATCAACCCTATAGCAACTAAGTGTAGGGACAAATATTTCTCTAAAGAAAGCGATCTAATTGTACTTTGAAACCATCTTCATATACCCAAAAATTTTAGAGAGATATTACTTGAAGATGGCATAAGATCAAAATACCACGTTCAAGGTCATGAATCAAGTGTTTGTCAGGTTGGATCGCTTTGATGGAACAAACTTCAACCGTTGGAAGGACAAGATGATGTTTCTTCTTTCGGTTCTCAATCTTGCATATATGATTAACCCAAAGACTACACTAATTGCCGCCGTTAAAATGCCGCTAAAAAGTCACACCGGAAGAGAAAGAAAAGATTGTTCAATTGAAGAAGAAATGTGATGAAGATACTTTTGCATGTCGATGTCATATTCTCAATACTTTATCCGACCGACTCTATGATTTCTACATGTTAATTCAATTACCATTGGAAATTTGGAAGTTTTTGGAAGAAAAGTACGATACTGAATGACAAGAAACAGATAAGTTTATTATGATAAAATATTTAAATTTATTATGATGATATTATGCCTGTTATGGATCACATTCATGAATTACAAATCCTTATAAGTAGACTTCGTGATCTACAAGTAGTGATCCATGAATCATTACAAGTTAGAGCAATTATTTTAAAATTGTCTTCATCTTAGAATGGTTATAGGAAGAAACTTTTATATCTTGGTGAAGATTTTACAATTGAGAAATTACTAAGGCATATACGTATAGAGGAAGAAACTCAAAAACGTGATGTGTATCTTTTTCAAAGTTCTAAAGTGAATCATATTGGTGAAGACAACACCAATAAGAAGAAAAGAAAGTTCTCAAAAGATTCAAAGCAAGATAAGAAGAGACAAAGAAAGTGTTATCATTGCGATAAGAAATAACCAATGTTCTGAAAATTGGTTCGAACCGGCCGATCGAACCAGTCGAACCGTGAACCGGATGCTGAAGCGGTTTGGATAATAAGAAAAATCGCAAAATTTGAAAATCGGCGTTGAACCGACGAACCGGCTGGTTACCGGTCGGTCGAACCGAACCGGGACCCGGCCGATTTTTTAACCTTGCAGCAAAACGCCGCCGTTTTGTGTTTTGGGAACCCTAATTCCCTTTTCCCCTTCGCAGCTCCCACTTTCGTCCAGCACTCCATCGTCCCACAGAAGAGTGAAGACAGAGCAACACCCACGACTCCACGAGGCCGCCACGACCCACCACAGTTCAGCATGGGTCAGACTTCAGAGAGAGTGAGACTGTGAGAGACATAGAGAACGCCTGAAGCCCTCAACGCACTCACCTCCGTCGCGCCTTCAGCACCGTCACGCCGTCAGCAGCGTCGCGCCGTCAGCTCCGTGGCGCCGTTGGGTCCGTCGCGCCTTCAGATACCTCACGCAGTCAGCACCGTCCGCCGTCAGCTCCGTCGCGCACTCAGCTCCGTCGCGCCCTCAGCCACTTCGCATGTCACCTCCGTCGAGCTCTGCCTCTGAGAAAGCAATAGAGAAGCGTTGAAGCATTGAAAAAATTAAAGCCTGAAGTCCTTCGAGCTCTGAGAGAAAGCAATAGATTTCCTCATTTCCAGGTAAATTTTAATTTAGTGATTTTGATTCTGATGAACTGAACTCTGATGAACTGAATTCTGATTCTGATACTGATTCTGATGAATTGAACTCTGATGAACTGAACTCTGAGTCTCTGAAACTGTTATGAACTGATATAGTGATATGTGAACTCTGTGAACTCTGATGAAACTGTGATGAAATTTGAACTGATTTTGTGATGAAATATGAACTGATTTTGTGACATGATTGTGTGAATTCTGATTTTGTGAAATCTGATTGTGTTAACTTTGATTTTGTGACATGATTTTGTGAAATCTCATTGTGTTAATTCTGATTTTTTGAACCTGAGATGTTGTTTGTATACTCTGATTTTGGAATTTGGATATTGTTTGTTCATTTGTTGTGAACGAGAGTTGAGATTATTAGGTTGGATTGCTGGTAATATTTAGGTATGGAAGAAAGTATCAACCAAGACCTACCTAGGAATAATAATGCTGAAAATAATTCTGCTTCGAATGAACGTTCTCTTCCTCCGCGAGTAACGAAAATCAATCACAAACTTGTAGTGTTCGGGGGAAAACTGATCCTGCTTGGAGATACGTTGCTTTACAGAATATAAATGGAAAACCACATTACCAATGCTTATTTTGTCTGAGTACTTTTGGGGGCGGGGGAATTAATAGAATGAAAAAGCATTTGGCGAACTTGGATTTTTATGATTGATGACAAACTTGGATCATTTTGATGCTGCTATGTTATGTTTGATTGGTTGTTTGTTGACTTTTGAACTTTGAATTTGTATTTGAATGAGATTATAACATTTGGTTTATGTAGTACTTTTAATTTGAATGATATTTTAAAGTTTAGATTAGACTATAATTATATTTTCATGTGCTTATTTATATTTTATTTATTATTTTATTATAAAACGATTTTTACGGTTCAACCACGATCAAACCGGTTGAACCTATGAACCAGTGAACCAGTGCCTAGAGCAGTTCGATGACCGGTTTAGTTTTCAGAACCTTGGAAATAACATTACATCAAAGAATGTAGATTTCTGAAAAAGGAAGCACCAAAGACTAACTTAGTAGAAGAGACTGATCTAATTGCTATGATTGCAGAAAAAGTACAAAATATGCATATTGGCATAGTTATAGAATACAATATGGCAACAAAAGAAAAAACTGTACCTTAGTAAATATGGTTAATTCAATGTTACTAAATGCAAAATTACTTTATAATTTATAGGATGAAGCATTATTGACATCATATCATATCCATAATAGGATACCATCAAGACATAGAAAGGTTTCTCCTTATGAAATTTAGAAAGAAAAAAAAATCTACTTTGAATTATCTGAAAATGTGAAAGTGTCTAGCCTTTTATCGAGTTCCTGATCAAACGAGAACCAAATTAGGGCCAAGAGCCATAAAAGGAACTTTTATAGGATATGGTCAAAATTTTAAAGCATATAAAATATTAGATTTAGTGTCTAATGTAATTGTTAAATCAAGAGAGGTAAAATTTATTGAAAATAAATTTATCAATGATTTAACTTCTAGTTCAGAATACATCTAAAATGATACTAATATTTCACAAAAAAATAAATAATTAAAATAATAAACATCTAAGTGACAAAGAATTGATTGAACCAAGGAGGAATTTGAGAGTGAAAAAAGAAAAGGATTTAGGTCTAGATTTTATTTCTTCTCAGGCTATCATCTTTTTGGTAGAAGGAACTAGGGATTCTGTTATAAACAAGATTCCTATTGTGATGAACATAGAAGGTGATCCTCAAATGTTCAAAGAGGCTATGGTTTCAAGGAATTTTACTTTTTGAAAAGAAACAACAAATAATAAAATGAACTCAACATTATCAAACAATACTTGAGTTTTGGTAGATTTACCTCTAGGATCAAAGTTTATAGGATGTAAGTGAGTATTTAAAAGAAAGTATAATACTGATGGTTCATTACAAATCTTTCAAGCAAGGTTAGTGGCCAAAGAATTTAGACAATAAGAAGGTCTAGACTATTTTGATACATACACATTTGTGACAAGAATGGCTTCTATTAGGACTCTTATAGTATTAGCATCCATTCACAAATTTCATATACATCAAATGGATGTTAAGATGACTTTTCTAAATGAAGATCTTAATGAAGAAATATTCATACAGCGACCAGAAGGCTATGTGCTACCCGAAAATATAAAAAAAGGTTTGTAAATTAATTAAGTCTTTGTATGACCTAAAACAAATGCCTAAACAATGGCATGAGAAGTTTGATTCAGTGATGTTATCAAATAGCTTCTCACATAATAGAGCGGATAAATGTATTTACTCAAAATTTACTAAAAATTATGAAGTAATCATTTGTCTATATGTTGACGATATGTTAATCATCGGAACAAATTTAGAAGGAATTCGTGTAACAAAGGAGTATCAAACTTCTAAATTCAAGATGAAGGATTTGAATTAAGTTGATACAATATGCATAAAGGTACATAAGAATGAAGTTGACTTTACTTTAAGTCAATCTCATTATATAAAAAAGGTATTGAAAAAGTTTGATCATCTCATAATTAAAGAATTCAATACACTCTATGATCCTAATATTAAATTAGAAAAAAATATGGAAAGATAGACCTATAGCACAATTAGAATATGTTAGTGTTATAGAAAGTTTAATGTATGCAATCAACATTTGTTGTGTGTAAATTATCAAGGCTTATAAAAAAACCTAACAATCAATATTAGAAAGTTATAACAAGAGATCTTGGTTATCTCAAGCTAGAAAACCATAAACTTGGGATTACATTATAATGATTATCCCACAGTTTTAAAAGGTTATTTAGATACATGCAAGTTGGATTATAAATTTTAGTGATAACAAATCCCCTTCAAAATGGATTTTCACCATAAGTGGTGGAGCTATACGTTGGGCCTAAAAAAAACAAACATATATTATACATTCTACTATAGAGCCTGAGTTTGTAGCTTTATCAGCCGCAAGTAAAGAAGCAGAATAGTTAAGAAATTTGTTATATGATATAAAGCTATAGCCACAGCAGACGACACCCATTTCAATCTTCTGTGGTAGTGAATCAACTATGTCTCGAACATATAATAAGGTTTATAATGAAAAGTCTAGACATATAAGTTTGAGACATGAGTTTATGAGACAAATAATAGATGATGGTGTAATTACCATCACTTATGTAAGATCTCAAAAAAATTTAGCAGACTTTTTGACAAAATTTGTCAAGGGATAAAATCAAATAGACTACTGCTAAAATTGGATTAAAATCTATTGTTGTTAAATGATGAGAACCCAATCTTATTCTAGTAGATCACTAGTTTTAAGGTTTAATGGGTAATAACAAGTTATTTAGCAATTGGAGCACTAAGGTATAAGATTTAGTACTATTTATAATAAATTAAGAAGGTGAGTTAAAACTCTTAATGGAATGATAATATTATTTATCAAAAGATTCCACCTATATGAATATAGGAGTTGTGCCACTCCAATTGAGAATTCTAGAGATTTTATTCTCATAAATATTCATGAAATCAGAATGAGTACAAGGCTATATAAATTCTTAAAATTATAGACTCTTAAACTTGGAGAATATAAGTAATGTGTGTGATTTTTAGTATTAGCATATGAAATATAGGTTTAATCGATTAGACACCTATTATTTCGTTAGAATTTTAAAACTTACATTAAAAGAATGTTTAATCTTAGTGACACATTCTTTATATATATACTTGTATGACATTTAAATTTTGTAAATAGTGAAAGATTGAAGGACATTTATAATATTATTATTAATATTATTTTTAATAATAATGAAGTAATTAAACATTAATAACTGTTTAGCATGGTACAAACAATAAAGATAATACTTTGTGTATTAAATCATTGTATTATTTGTTAAAAGGATTTCTTTTGTGTGTTTCATGAAAAAAATAATATGTACATCGATAAGACATATTTGTTAAAGTTGGAACCCATTGAAAAAGTCACAACCATTAAATAGCTACGTGACTTTTGATTACTATTCATGCAATATATATATGTGTGTGTGAATACTAATCCACTGTTTGAAGTGTGCAACAAAAGAAAATAAAAAGTGTACTTTTAATTTTCTTGTTGGAGAGAGTTAAAATTTTTTTATTTATTATTAATTAAGAAATTTATTAATTTTATTATATTTTGAGAGGATATTATTATCAATTTTATAGTAACTAAATACAGAGATAAATATCTCTCTAAACAAAATGTTCTAATCGTTCTTTAAAATCATCTTTATATATCCAATAATAATAAAAGAAAAATTTTGGCAATGTTGGAAAAGACACGATAGAAATGATAAGGAAGATTGAATTATTGGAAGATACGGTGGGAGTGATAAGAAAGATTGGAATTGCTGGATATGGTAATAAAGCTTTTTTTATTTTATTTTTATTAAGGATAATTTTGTCTAAAAGAATTATTTTAAAATTATTTTATATATATAATTAAACATAATGGATTATTGAAAGATCACACTAAAGAGTACTAGAGAGCAAGACTTTGGCAGATTCATAATACTAAAAAGAAAATATTGTCGACAGATTGGGCAGTTCAAACTACTACTACTTCTTCTTGTCTTTTTTTCCCCTTTTTCCCTTCACAATTAAAAATTTTTGGATTTAATTTCATGCCAGCTCAATTTGTCTCCATTTTGGAAATCAAGTAGTTCATCAATATCCTAATCAAATAGGACACTTCTTAATAAATGAAGTTAAGAAATAATTTGGTCTGATAGAAATAGTTTTATTCATACTATTATCCAATCTAATAAAAAAAATTTTGTAAGTGTCAGCTCATGTATTTGAACTAATTTTTTTTAGAACATTTGGATAATATAATTATTAAAAAGTTATATAAAAATAAAATAAAATCGAAA
>NC_029786.2:5484533-5486108 GCF_000816755.2 Arachis ipaensis | reverse complement strand
AGAACTATTCAATCTCTAGACCCATTTTTTGTTTTATTTATTTTTTGAATTTTCGGTCATTCACTGAAAAAATGCCAAAAATTAATATTTAGGGTAAAATCATTAAATTTAAAAGATGAAAAATCTTATTTTTTTTAATGCAAACATATAAAAGTTGTGTCAAAATCTTATTTATAAATATTTTTTAAAGGTGAATGTTACCCTACTCTCATTAAAGTAACATGTAAATTATCCTCTGTGATGTATGTCACATTCTAATTCGATGTTTATTTTAATACATTTGTTATATATTTATTAAAATATTAATTTAAAAATTTTCTTATATTAACTAAATTCTAAACTAAAATACTGATGTGACAAATTAAAAATAAAAACACAAATTAGTGTCACTAGAAAATTTTTAATTTAAGAAGTTTATTTTGTCAAATAGATCTTTAAATTTAGAAATTTATTCTATACAATTTGGTTTCGAATTATACGAAAAAAAGGAAGAAATTGAAATACTTTATATCTTGTTTTTTAAAAATTAATGTAGCTAATTTGTAATTATTTTTTATGAAGGTCTGAATTTTTATTTAATTTTTGTTAAAAATCAAAGATTTTGTGTGAAAAATAAAAGAGTAATATATAATATTATTTTTTAAATATTTTGTTAAATTTTTAACAAATTTTAATGACCCGAAATCAATATCTTTAACATTTACCTTTTTGGTGCATGCTATATTGCTGTAGCGTAATATATATATATATATACACAAGGTGAAACCCTAATAAACATGCACTTAATTTAGTGTATTCTGCATATATAATAATACAACTTGATTGAAACCTTAATAAACATGCACTTAATTATCTTTTATATATATATATATAATGATACAAGGTGAAACCCTAATAAACATGCACTTAACTTAGTGTATTCTGCATATATAATAATACAACTTGATTGAAACCTTAATAAACATGCACTTAATTATCTTTTATATTTTTTTTTCTTACGTAAGTGTATAATAATATTATTGTTATTTCGATCTATATTGCTTGAAAAAGATGCCCTAACAAATTGAAAGACGCATCGTATTCCTCGCATGTCGCATGTCACTATGAATAAAGTGGGTAAAATGAACAACGATAAGAGACAGCTAGACAGAGAAGGATAATCACTTCTATTTAGGATTATTATTATTATTATTATTATTATCGTTTCGCCACTGCATACGTCAAATATGTTATTATTAGATAGACTGCGTTTTATTATTTGTCTTTAACTTAATAGTCTCTTAGTTTTTATTACACACGAAATTTGGCAGACAAATTTCGCTGATTATTTTAGATATGGTGTAAAATGAAACTAAGATGTAATTTGCCAAAATATATAATATACTTGTAATAAGTCGGGTAATAAAAGGAGAAAAATCTATCTATAAATAAAATTAAACAAATCCAAAAAAATAATTGTTTAAAAAAACGTGTTAAAAACATAAACATTCATATTACTTAGTCTTATTAGTTTGAATTTTTGAAAAAAATAATTTTATAAAATGATATCAAAATTCTATTTCTAAAAATTTTAAG
>NC_029786.2:5480236-5484512 GCF_000816755.2 Arachis ipaensis | reverse complement strand
TTAGTTTAAATTTTTAAAATATCTTCTGTTTTTTATTTTTTATTTCTATTTTAATTTATCTTTTTTATTTAATTTTAATCATTATTTTTTTATTCATTTTTGAATATTTTTATCAATATCTCTCTTCCATCCCAGTAGAGATCCAAAAGGGGCGCTCCATTTACGCCTCTTTTTAACATGAAAGAACTCATTTTACTTCTATTAATTGTATTTGTATCTTAAATTCTTTAGTTGTTGTTGGTTGTATATGTCAATTATTCTTTATAATTTTTGTGCCTATACATATGTATTGACATGGAAATTTAAGTAATTTTGTAAATAATAATTTTTATTCATGTTGCTATTGTGTTGCTTAGTCTCTTGAAAAAATTCAACAGGTCAATAGCAGATAGGAAGAATTAATTTCTTTGGATGAATAATAAATTTGGGAGAAGACAAGTGGCTTTAGAGAGAGGGAAGGCCACAGCCCACAGTTTTGTTCGGAGAAAATGGTAGTGCAGAAAAAATGTAGTTCTATCATTTGATATGGTTAGTGAAGCCTTTAGAAAGATCAATTCTTCCACATAATCCTTCGCCACGCTTGAAACATTCGATAGATAAGCTAGCATTGGTGTGTTGTTTACCCTGTGAGAGGAAAAGTGGAACATTGTGATGTTTGGATTACGAAGGATTATTAGAAGAAAGGGAGAACTTCATAAGTGTTGTAAGAATAATAGAGACTTTTGTTCTATTCCACTCGCGTTATGACACATAGTAATGTTTGGACAAAGAGAAGAGTAAATAATTTCGTGTTCAGCTCCATTGAAGTCTTCATTTTGTGTGTGTCAGTCACGGACTTTTTAGCGGAACAAATTACTCTTATTGGAAAAATAAGATGAGAATTTGGATCCGTTCTCAAGATGTGAGAATTTGGAAAGTGATTGAGAATGGAAATCACATTCCAACAAAGACAACAAGCGCTAAAGAAGGAGAAGGCTCCGTCTTAAAGCAAGTACCGAAAAGAGAAGATGAATATAGTGACGATGATTGGAAGAAAGTGGCAATGAATGATAAAGCCATCAACTTCATTCATTGTGCACTTAACGAGCATGATTATATGAAGATCTCTACATGTGAAACTGCTAAAGAGATTTGGGATAAACTCCAAATCACTTACGAAGGAACCGACCACGTTAAAGAATCAAAGGTATTTATGTTGGTTCATGAATGGGAAAATTTTAAAATGAAAGATGATGTTAAACTAACTCCTAGTAAGCTAAGGATTTCTATTATGGTTTAAATACTTTGATATTTTCTTCATAATTTTGTTTAATGATTAATGCTTGTATGCTTATTTGGTGAATAACTCAAAATAGGCTTGGTACCTCTATTTTAAGTTAATGTGCATGCTTTAATATATTTCACTTATTTAGGGGGAATTATGCATGCTTGTTATATATATAAAAAGAGGAAATCAAATTCTTTTTGAAAGGGGGAATATCTCATCCTTGAGATTAATAGAGAAATTGAACTTAAAAAAATTCATTGTTTTATGCATGCTTCTATGACACATTTTAAACTCCTTTCTTTTTGATAATGTCAAAAGGGGGAAGAGAAGTTTGAGGATATTTGAAATTTTGAACTCTTGAAAAAGAAGAAGTTTGAGGATTTGAAAAGAAGAAATAAGTTTGCGAAACAATGATTTCAAAAAGACTTCCGCTAAGCAAAAACTTTGATATCTAAATCGTTTTCTTTGATAAACGCCCTTTAAGGGAACAAATGCACATATTTAGGGAGAACTCCTAACTAGTACAATAACACTTTTGTATATTGTCTTTAACTTTCGCAAAAAGATTCATTGTTGTTGCTATACTCAATTCACCCCCCCTCTTGAGTAATTGTGCATAGGTTCTACAACGGATTGTTTCATTTCGTGGCTAATATATATAAATTGCTCTATTTTGTACCTGTCTCCCTTAAAATAGGTTCTCTGACGACGCACACAGTATTCCTTAACTATTTCGTGTGCACCTCCCTTAAAATGGAGGCTAATTCCATTTCGTGAATGCTTGGCATGAAATGGCCATGTGCGTTATGAAAAATAATATTTTTTCCATGCGAATATAAATATAAAAGCCATTCTTTCTCTTTCTTTATTTTACAAATATTTTGAATACTCTTCTCTCTCACTCTTTATATATAATATTAATAAATATATTAATCATCTCTATTATATTGAGATAATAATTTTGGTGAATATTATTATCTAATTATACTTCTTTATTTTATATTTATTATTTTTAAATATTTTTTGATACTACTAATTTTAATAGAAATGTAATTGACAATAAAAAAATTAGTAATTGTATCTTTTCTTCTTAAAAATTTGTTCAATAAAATTATCTCTCTCCTCTAATTCTTGTCAAAATCTCTCTTATTCTTTTCTATTCTAAAACATTTTTCTTACATTATTACATTTTGCTAGAATATATATATATATACTCAAAATTGAAATGTATGTATTTGTTACCCTAAATAAAGTTATATGCTCGAAATAAAAATTTATGTATGTTAACCTAAACAAATTTAATAAAAATTTATACATCTTTTTTTTCATTACGTTATTACTTTTATTTAGATTAACATACATAAATTTTGATTTTGAGCATATAACTTTGTTTAGGTTAACAAATACCTACATTTCAATTTTGAGTGTATATATATATATATATATATATTCCAACAAAATGATAAAAATGTAATAATGTAAGAAAAATGTTTTAGAATAGAAAAGAATAAGAGAGATTTTGACAAGAATTAGAGGAGAGAGATAATTTTATTGAACAAATTTTTGAGAAGAAAAGATACAATTACTAATTTTTTATTGTCAATTACATTTCTATTAAAATTAGTAGTATCAAAAAATATTTTAAATTTAATATTATCAAGAAAAAATAAAAAAATTATATAATGACTAATTTGATTAATTTTTAAAATTTTAGGGATGAATATAACTTACGTTTGAACTTTCAAGGACTATTTTGATTATAAATAACTTTTTTACATGTCAAGTGTCACGTGTCACTGACCTGACACGTGGCATGCCACGTGTCACCGATCTGACATGTCAACCAATCATCTTGTGACACGTGGCATTAGCCCTCCACGTCATCATATGCCACGTGGCACTTAACGTAACACGTCATCATCCAACTGACGGAAGGACTAACGTTACCAATTTTAAATTTTTCGGGGACAAATTTTATTATCTTTTTCTTATGGGAACTCGTTTGAAGATTGGGCTATCTTTCGGGACCAATTTAACTATTTACTCAAGTAACTTCATTTTTCTCTCCATTTTCTTTCCACTTATTTTCTTTTCTCTTATTTTCTTTCCTTTCATTTTCTTTTTTATATCCAAACAAAATATGAAAAATTATATATATAAATCAAATTAGGTTAGTCAACTGATCAACTCACTCGTTTGTTTAAATAAATGTCAGAATTCGAATTTTCAATATTTAGTTAACAGTAATATCTTAAAATAGTTGTCAAGATTACCAAAAAATAAATCAGTTGTCACAAATTTTGGAATTAATATTTTAATGTTCAATCAATTTAATTATTAAATTATTTTTCAAAATTTTATGTCTTAGACAAATTAATTTCTATACCAAATTATTCTTCATAGATTGTGAGAATTTATTTATTTTTTTCTTTAGAGGTTCGTTTTCATGTATTTATTAAGGATAATGGACTATTTGTACAATGTGTATAATGGGCAATGAACATCTCCGATACTATCTAGAATAACCATCCGAGTACTAGCGATAATAAACATCTTCCCAAAAGCTTAAACTGATTTTGAGGTTCACTAATGCTCGAACTCTTGACCTTTCAGATCTAGCGCTCTAATACCATGCATGATACCACTCATTCCAAAAGCTTCAACTGATGGAAAAAGGTAACACTAATGATTATATCTCTAATACTCTCTAAACTTTTATTGTACACATTGTATAAATATTCCATTGGCTCCTCATACTTTTCCATTTATTAAATAACAATTGAGATTAATTTATCTAAATTTTTAGCAAAATATGATGTAAAATTAATTTAGCTAATAAAATAAAATATTAAATATTGATTTAATAATCAAAATTTATTTCATAAACTACAATATCTAACTGAGTTTATAATTACTCTTAATTTAAACCAATATACCCGTTCTTATAGTTGCCAACCGGAAATTCATAAAAAATAATATATACAAGTCATAATTGCAATTTTACCATAA
>NC_029786.2:5478099-5480148 GCF_000816755.2 Arachis ipaensis | reverse complement strand
TTGGTCAGATTGGTCAGAATATTTTGAAGGGTTATTCTCAAAACATTATCTCTTCTAAGTAAGCCATGTGGGTAGGTCCTCACTAGTCACAATTAGCCTTTTATGTCATATTTGTCTCACCCAAGCAACTAAGCAACCTGTGTGGGATGTGTGGCACCCACCCAAAATTATATCTTGGTAAATAGAATCTTGAGAAGAGTAATCATATATGATATAGTTATTTTTTATTTTTTATTTTTTTACTAAAATAACAAAAAATAAAATAAAATTTCACATCGAAATGATTTAACCAATTAAGTTTAACCAACTCTTTTAGATTAATGTACTAGTTCTTTTTCCTCCTCTTTTTCTTCCTCTTTCTCTTCCTTTTCTTCTTCTTCTTCCTTTTCTTCTTCTTTTAAATTTACGCATGCACATTCTTCTTCATCACTGATGCTACGTCTTCTTCTTCTTTTTCTCCTTCTTTTTTATCCTTCTCCTCTATCATCATAATCATTATGATTATTATCGTTATCGTCATTGTTGTCTTCTTCTAATACATATCGTCGTTATCGTTATCGTCGTTATTGTTATCATCGAATTTTTGTCATATTAATGACATTGTCTGATCTAAAATTGATTTGAATGTGTTTTTGTTCAAAGTTGACATGGCCTGTGCTTGTTTTGAAACAAGTTTATTTGTGTATCGTCATCATTAAGTAATTTCGGTTCATTTGGAATTTAATTTTCGATTTATTCTGGATGTAGTTTCGGTTCATTTCTAAATGAATTTCTGATCATTCAATTTTGTTTGTGTGCTTATTTTCGAACACAATCATTAAGTAATTTTGGTTTATTCTGGATTTAAATAAGGTGCATTTGCTATGTGCTTGTTTTGAAACGAGTTTATTTGTGTATCGTTATCATTAAGTAATTTCGGCTCGTTCGGAATTTAATTTTCGGTTCATTCTGGATGTAATTTTGGTTCATTTCTGAGTGAATTAAGGTACATTTGGTCACGTTATTTTGCACAACTAAAAACACATAATGTTGCAAAATCACCGAGGAGAGGAGGAAAAAAAGAAAAAAATGCAACAACAGTAACAGCAACAAAAGAATGACGATGAGGAGAAAACACGCGAAGAAGAAGGAACGCAAAGGAGGAGGAGGAGGAGGAACGCAAAGGAGGAGGAGGGGAGGATGACGACGATAACATAAAACTCTGCGCATATAATTACGCTCTTTTAATGAGAATAATTTTTGTTGGTATTAAGTCTACTTTTAGTTAAACTTAAATGACAATAATACTTGAATGTGTAGCAAATCTGAAAAAAAAAAAAAAGTTTCCCAATATCTTAAGAAATAATTAACTTTTCATTCATTTAACAATTTAGAGAATGGTTATAAGGAAATAAAGTCATTCTCCTCATCTTTATGAAATATATCTTTGTTACTTATTATTCACTTTGATCAATACGTGTAGAGAGTTATTTAAGATTCCTATTGAATTAAATTTTGTATCTCATCACATCAATTTACAGAAATGTTAACATATGAGATAAGAATTTGAACAAATAACATCTTTTAAACAGTATTTAATAACTAGATCTAAATATGAATGTAAAGACAGATAAACATAAAATATTGAATTTGTGTACCCTTATTTATTATCATCACTTTTCAAAAAGATATAAAATACAAAAAAAATTATGTCAAAAAAATAGTATTTTGTATACTCAACTATTTTCAACTTTAAACACATTTTCAAATCTCTTTATCTCTATATTTATGTAGTATCAATTACCAAACATAAATGAATTTTTATTATTATTTTTTTTCACGTTATTTCCTAATTCGATAAATTAAGAATTAATTCATTACAAATTTGAACTCTATTTAAAAGTCATTTATCACTAGTCAACGAATTGCTATATGCACAAAACAGAATTTGAATCCTGACACTTGTTTAAACAGACTCATAAACTAATCATTATAGCAAACTCCCTCTCTCATTATTCTTCTTTATTTTTTTCTCTTTTTTCTTATTTTTTATTTTTTTTACGTTTCTGT
>NC_029786.2:5466398-5478065 GCF_000816755.2 Arachis ipaensis | reverse complement strand
TTTATATTTTTCACTTCTCTTCCTTCAAATATTTATTACATATAATTTAAAAAAAATACTAATGTTGTGATTAAAAGTTAAAATCAAGATTCAATTGTTTAAAAAAAATATATTTTGAATTAATTTTATAACTATCAATATAATTTTTTTATGCTAATATCTAATTGTATTTTTATATGCATAGAGAGGAAAAAAATATTATTTTTAAATAGCAAGCATAAAATTAATTATTTTTATTTGTGCAACAGACTTAATGTAACATCCTACCACACAGAGCCTTATACTTAAGTCATAAGATAAAGGTCGCGAGGTATTACGACCTAAAAAAAATAAATAAAATTTAGTACATATAGTAGTGTGAAAAATGTTTATAACTAGGAGCCTTTGAAAAAAAATGAGTAAAACAAAATCGTTAAATAGAAAAGCGCAACACTCCGATCGATAACGTAATAAAATCGACAAAAGATAGACTAACGCGAAACCATAACTAAAAGAGTGCCAAAGATACAAATATCAAGACTCAAGATCCGGTTTACGAAGATAACCGATCCAAGCATAAAAGTGTAGATATATAAGTATAAATATAGAGTAAGAAACCAAGAGAAACCCCAAGGACAAGCTAACAAAACCTGTTTTCCAAGAACAACCTCTAAGAGGAGTCAAAATAGTATATATATACATTATTTAGTGGAGATAAAAGTATTTAAGTGAAAATATGAAACAAAAGCAAAGTCTCAAGAAAGAAGGATCTTCGCTAATCCAGAAGTCTCCAGCATGCCTCAGCGAGAAGTCTCACGTCCTGCTTCTGAAAATCACAAAATTCGCATGAGTGAGAACCAGAGGTTCTTAGTATGGTAACAGTACCTACATATCTAACATGTAATGTCTTGGGAAACCCGAAGGCAATCCTAGAACTTCCACCAAATAAATCAAAGCTTATAAATAGACTAAATCATAAATGGCAATTGACTAAAGATCTTCAGTCTAACTAATACTTCCCTTTCCAAATCCTTCAGACCTCCCAACCACCAGCAGTAATATAATATGGCAAACACAATTATATCAGACAAGGAGATATACAAATAAGAAGCAGATATGACATTTAGACAATTAGCAGGTAATATGCAGTCAATTAGGCAATTCCAAACAATTCACATAATATGCATATGATGAATGCCTGTCCTAATGGCTAATGAGTCTCATATGTCGGTTATAAAGCCAACCCGACAAGTCCTGGTAGCTAACCATTGGACTGTCCCTCTATCGTGCATCCCTAACTCGAGTTATACTCCATGATAAATCATAATTCATATCCAACACCCTCACTGGTGTATATTCACAGGGGCGAGCTCATCCGGAACTTTCACAGTGTCCGACCACACTTACAACATAGGGTCAGCAAAGTATCGAGTCTCCACCTGGAGCACATGGTGGCTAGCCACTGCTTTCTCCCAGGGAAACTCGTATCTCAGATAGTGGAAGTGCAACAATCACATTTCATTCAATTCGCATATATGCATTCATAATCAGCCATAATTCACAATGGCTCAGCCATAATCTGGTAATATCTCAGCCATCCGACTCATAATACAATCTATAACCAGCCAATTTATTAACAATCACAGCCCTTCGGCTCATGGCCTATAAAGCACTTCCACCACCATCCTTCGTATCTCATACAATCATCTTTGATCATCATTGATCGTTAATTCTCCCCTTTATTCATTCACAAGCTACCACGTCTCCTAACTTCTTCCCATTGCTAGGCTTATCATAATGATTTAAGACATAAGGGATGAGATCGGAGGTTTAGAAGTATGAAATTTGCCTTTGAAAACTCAAAAATCAACTTTGGGATGAAAATAGGGTCACGCGTGCGCGTCGCCCACGCGCACGCGTGGATGGGAGAAAAGTCAAGTGACGCCTACGCGTCAGCCACGCGTACGCGTGGGTGCATTTTGTGCCCCAGGCACAAAACCAGCACAACTCAGGCACAACTCTCTGGAATTTGGTTGGGCTCATTGAATTCGCTCATCGACGCATACGCGTGGGCCACGCGCACGCGTGGGTAGTGAAACTTTGAAAACAACGCGTGCGCTTCGGCCACGCCTACGCGTGCGCTTCGGCCACGCCTACGCGTGGGAGTGCATTCTGCCAAAAATTTTACTAAGTTAAAAAGTTGCAGAATTCACAGTTTCAAAACCCAATCTTCCGACGGGCATAACTTCTTCGTTTCAAATCATTTTTTCACCCGTTCTTCAAACAGCATAAACATCCCGGATCCAATTTCATTTCTAAATAAGTTTGGCACAAATCGGGGATCCGGAGTCCAAGTTATGCTCCGTCAAAGAATTCCCAAAAACCACATTTTCATACAAAACCACAAATTACCATTTTCAAAACAAACCAATTCCAACCCTTTTTAAAATCAACCAAACATACCAAAAATCAACCTCAAACCTTCTCAGCTCATACAATAATATTTTTATCACATCATAACCCACCAATCTATCATTTTAACCAATTTTACTCAAGTAATTTCAACTTCAAACACAATACCATATAGTACATAATTTCTTATCTCAATTTCCAACAATACCATTTCTAATCAACCATCAATACATACAACCAATATCACTTTCACCATCAATATGGCTTCACCCACAATTCAACATCAATTAATCATTAAGCATATATTAAAACATGCATATCTCTCATGCATCACCCCATCAAACATCAATATTCATTAATCACATACATAACCACATAATTTTATCTCAACCATTCAACAACATCAACTATTCAAATCCTATCTTAGGGCCTCTAGCCTAAGTTTTCACAACACATTACATTTTAGATACAGGAAACCGAGACCATACCTTAGCCGCTTTTTCGCTTACCTCAGAACACATCCAAATCAAAATTTTCACAAGCTCTCAAAGCTTCAACACTTCCAAAAACAGATTTTTAGCACATAAGAGTTTATTCCAAGCTCTCCAAAACCTCAATTAAGCTTCAATATTCACATACACACTACCCAAGCCACAATTATCAACACAAACACAATAACTCAATACCCAAACATCATAAACCAACAAATTCCATTATGGTTGAGAAACTTACTATACCCAAAGATCAAGGAGACATGGTTACTCTTCTCCTTCAAGCTAGTTGGATCCTATAACATCAAGGAGCCCAAAATCTCAACACTTTTTTTCCCAAAAATTTGAATTTAAGGCTGAGAAAAACTGGACTAAAATCGTAGCTTACCTCAAGAACAAAGTAGTGGGTTTTGTAGAGCTCGTCGCGGTGAACGCGTGGCCACAAACAGTGTGACAATCGGAGCTCTGGATCAAAAGTTATGGTGGTTTGAAGATCAAATGAGAGGTAGAACTTGGAGAGTGTTCTTCCCCTTCCATTTTCCTTTTTCAGCGTTTTGGAGGCTGAAGAGAGGAGAGTGAGTGCTGTTTTTAGGGTTTTAGATTTTGTTTGGTTGGGTCAAAGGCTCAAAATAGGTCCGGTTGGCCCGATTTGGCCCGTTCGGTTTAATCTTAGGCCGATTTCTATAAAATTGGTATTGAAATTCTCGTTTTAATCTCCTCTATCATATTAAGCCATAAAAATCACATTTTTGGCTTTCTAGAATAAATTCTCATTTATAGATTAATTAGTCGTTAATTAATCGGGTTTTACACTTAACACCTAATCAAATGTAAAAGTATATATGTTAAATTCTTTTAAAATTTTAGATAACGAATATTAAAATTAATTATCAATAAAAGTTAAAATTTTTCACATGAAAATAATAACTAAAAATTTTATTATTTGTTTTTTTTTATTTACGGAGATCCTGATCTTTTCAACTGACATAAACTTTTATCCCCTACAACTCTTTTATAATAATTTGATTTTATAATTTTTTTGTGTCATAATCTATAATATCAGAACAAAATAAGACAATATAATTTTAAAAGATTTATATTTTCATAATAGAATTACATGTAAAAATATTAGTAATTATTAAATTAATCTAAATTAGTTATAAATGGACTTTTATTTTCGTATCCCTAATTCACAAACCAACCACACAACCTAACAGGGTCCTTTATATTCCACTTCAGAGTTGAGACTTGAGACCACTCATCCACATACACTCTGGCCCACACAGTTTAATTTATATAGCACAATAAAGTCACACCATTTGCATCAGCATTCTCATAGCACCATTAGAGTCAACATAGCTCATATATATAGCTAGCTTTCCTCCTCTTTCTTGTCATCATCATCACCCATTCTCCACAAAGTATGGCATCGAAGTGACACTTTCAAAGCAAAATAACGACAACAACAACAAAGAGTGTGAACTGTGAAGCGTGTTTAGTAAATAAAAATTGCTGAGAGTATTGCAATTGGAGTATTGGACACAAGTTTTACTATGTTTGAGTTAGTTTTTTTTGGGGGGACGTGTTTGAGTTAGTTTGGGATCGGAATAATTAATTCTTTCGAATTAAACTCTAAAATGGCCTTCAGATTGGTATTGTGCACTAAGATCGTTCTTAAAATTTTAATTACATCAATTACGTTTTTGAAATTGATAAAAGGGCATTACGTTAGTCTCTGACCCATTTTTCATTAACAACGTGATGACATGACTTGATGATGCGGGTTATTAGTGACACGTGTCATTTTATGGTTTGGCCACGTATAATAGTATAATAATGTGTTGACCAGTGACACGTGGCATGCTGATGTAGATGGTTGTGCCATGTGTCACAATACTATTTGGCCACGTGTCTGTTTGTGCCACATGTTGCAACAGTATTCGTCCATGTATCATCCATTATGTCATCATTGTAGACACACCAAATTAGTCTCTCACTTTGCATTAAGTGACTCATTTTCGTCCCTTAAATTGAATGTCGTGTACCAAACTAGTCCCTTCACTAATTTTTCATTTTTTTAAAAATTTAAAATTTTTAATATTTTGAATGGACTCATTTCAATCGTATCTTTTCATATATCGTTTAAATACAAGTACTTTTATAAAAAAATTTAAGATTTTAGTTTTATTTATATAATTTTTTCTATAATAATTTAACATTAATAAATTTTGTAATATATAAATATGTTATTATAAAAAAAAATTATATGATTTATTAGACACATTTTTTTATAAAAAATGTGTTTTTAACAAGAAATCAAGAATTAAAAAATATTTTTTTCGGTTCTTATAAAATACACGTTTTCATTGTGTGTAAATGGGTTAGACTAAAGGCACTTCAAGCACCCTTACTACTATCTCCGATCTCTTCAATCTAGACGAAAGAGGTCGGAGATAGTAGTGGGATACTTGAAATGTCTTCACGTCAACTCCAAGACGGCGGTTAGGAGTACTCGCAAGAGAAAAAATATTTTATAAAAGCACTTGTATTTAAATAATATGTGAAAAAATAGAATTGAAATTAATGCATTCAAAGATATTGAGAATTTTGAATATATAGAAAAAATGAGAAAAAACTAATGAATGGATTAGTTTGGTGCACGACATTCAATTTCAGAGACTAATATGAGTCACTTAATGCAAAATGAAAGACTAATTTGGTGCATATACAATGATGACATAGAGAATAACACGTGGACAAATACTGTTGCGACACATGGCCAAATAACATTGTGACACGCGGCACAACCGTTCACATCAGTATGCCACGTGTCATCGGTCAACACATCATCATACCATTATACGTGGCTAAACTATGAAGTGACATGTGTCACTAACAGCCTACGTCATCAAGCCATATCATTACGTTTTTAATAGAAAATAGGTTAGAGACTAACGTAGTGCACTTTTGTCAATCTCAAAAACATAATTGGTACAATTAGAATCTCAAGGATAATTTTAATACTGCAAATACTTAATAAAGTAATAAAATAATAGTATTACCTAGCTCCTTACTTTATTAAAGTCATAATATAAATGTATATTAAGTTATTAACACAACAAACAATGTTAAAAGATAAATGGTGAAGAAAGCCGCAGCAGATGACTTCACAAGTTGATATGGCAATGGAAGGTCCTGAACACATTTAGACTTTTCTTTGGCTTATATCACATAACGCTATTCTCACTATTTTTGAAAGAAAAATAAAACACATGACTCCTGATGCAACCTACTTGAAATGCTCTACTTATGACGAAACTACTCTTTATATTCTTCGTGATTGTTCCTTTGCTGTAGGTATCTGATTTTTTCTAATAAGAGCAGCAAGACTAAATAACTTCTTCCATTTTAATCTGCATGATTGGTTTCTCCAGAATTTACCTTCAAACGGCGAGTGGCCTTGTCTCTTTACGTCATGGTCTCTTGCATTTGGTACTTCTAGAACAAATTCATCTTTGAGGGTGTTAGAAACAAGAGACTAAACTGGAGAAAGAATTTGTGTATTATTGAGTGTATTCAAGTTGTCTGGAATGATACAATATAGAACGATATTTATAGGTGCTAAGAGAATCGAAATAATAAAGACGTAATATCCTATAATAAATATTCAGATATGCTAAATAATGCTAATTGATCCTAATTATACTCTAACATCTCCCCTCTAACTCAAGTGACAACTTGAGTTTGAAACTTATTGAAAACAACGAATAGAATGGGTGCAGACGGAACTGCCGGAAGGAAGCGCACAGAACTGCCACTTGTCTGAAGGAAGGGCAGACAGAACTGCCGCTTGTTTAAAGGAAGCGTAGACAGAACTGCCGCTTGTTTGAAGGAAGCGCAGACAGAACTGCCACAAAGAAACGCAAATGGATCTGCCTCAAGGAAACACAGATGAAACGCAGACGAAACTGCCACGAGAGAACGCAGACGGAACTGCCAAAATGGAGCAAAAACTATATGATTTCTTCATGAGAATAGGTAAGCAACGGATGACAATGGTGTTTGATCATTCGACTCGGATAAACACAAGACGGAGAGAACAGGTTAGTCGGTGAGGTGAAAAAGTATCAATGGAGTGACAAAAGGTAAGGAAAAATGGCATAGAAAAAAAGTAAAAAAACTACGGTAATTTCACCGCAAGGAAAACAACCTATCATCTTCAAGGAGGATACCATGGCTCTGATACCATGTTAGAAATAAGAGACTAAACTGGAGAAAGAATTTGTGTATTATTGAGTGTATTCAAGTTGTCTGGAATGATACAATATAGTACGGTATTTATAGGTGTTAAGAGAATCAAAATAATAAAGACGTAATATTCTATAATAAATATCCAGATATGACAAATAATGCTAATTGATCCTAATTATATTATAACAGAGGGAGATAACACCTTTATTTGGCCTAGACGGGAACAGATCAAAACTCTCTTTGAAGAGATTAACAAAATAACGAGAGCGACTCTGCTTCAAGATATGCTAAGAAACTTTGAAGAGATTCTCATTACTTGAAGTTAGAGAATATTACTATACTGAATGTGGATGGATCCTTTTTTAATTTGCTCAATTGAACGGCGCAGTCTGTGGTGGTATTTTCAAGAATCACTTGGGTCGTTTTATAAAAGAATTTACTTGCAATTTTAAAAGCTGCTCGATTATGCATGCTGAGCTCTGAAGCATTATTCGTAGTAGTCTTCATATTGCAATTGCTAATAATATCAATTCTTTAGAGAGGTCGAATCTGATTCTGCTTCAACCATCAATTTCATTAAAAAGGGACATAGTTCTTCTCACTCCTGTGCTCCTCTCTTTGATGACATTGCTATACTAGTTAGCCGAGTGTAGAACATTACTTGGTTACACTCTCTTTACTTGGTCACACTCTCTTAAAGAGGCAAACTTTACTGTTGATAACCTGGCAAAAAAAAAAGTCATCAATCTTCTCTTTGGCCTTTACCTTTTTTATGTTGCTTCCTAAGATAATGCTCTCTTTCTTGTTCGAGATATGGGGGTATTCCCTCATAAAGAGCTTTAGTTAGTTTTTCTCTTTTTTGGGGTCTTCTACTCTCCTATATCAACTAAAAAAAATATATATTAATTACATTGAATATCTAATAGATTATAGATTCCATCTTTTTTTATCTCTATTTTTAGACAATTTAAACACAAAAATTATAAACATAAAAAAACTCTCCTTTAGATCTTTTAAAGTAAAAAATTAGTAAAATAATAAAATGAGAAGTTAATCACCATTCATTTTATATTTTTCATAAAATATGTGTTCATTATCTTAACTTAAGAATAATTAATTTCCCACTTTATCACTTTACCAATTTTTTTATTTTAAAAAATTTTAACCCTAAAAGTAAAATAATTAGTTAATGCTGGGTCACCCTAATCTTTTCTCCTCTTTTTGAGTTGAATTTGTAATAAATGATTAAAAAAATCAAAATTAAAATTTTACTCATAATTATAGAGTGTATAATTTTCTCACAATTAATACAAGGTGGAAACAATCATATTTACTAATTAAGGATATATGTTCTTGAATTTATTATGAATAGATTTTTTTAACTATTACTTAAGAGAAAGTATTAGGAACCAATGTATGTAGTATACAATGTGTTCAATAGGGATTATATATATTGAAATTAAAAATAAATTAGGGTCAATCAATTAATTTTTAATTGTTTCATATTTGAAATTTAGAGGGGATTAAGATTCTCCTCAGTGACGTAAACAAAAAGACAGCAGCCCTAATTCTAATTCTCTCAGCACCGTTCTTCTTCTTCTTTCCTTTCAGCACCGGCGTCCCCTCTTCCTCCCTCATGTTGCCATCATCTACCGCACCAAGCCCCCCTCGCGTCGCCCTCCTCAATCGCGCCTCAGCGGGCGCGTCCTCTCTCATGTCGCCCTCCACCATGCTACCGCGACCCCGGCCAATAGTGCGACCGTTGAAACTCGCCACCCCATGCTGTCCGACAGCCTCCCTCCTGCTCGCCACCGGGCTTGTTGCGATCCTACTCTTCGCGACTGACTTCTACCAACACGGTAATCTTCCTGGGTAGTGCTGTTTCAATTTTTATGTTCTTTGTGTCATTAATTTTCTAGGTTTAAATAAAAGTGTGTTGGATATTTTGTGGGATATTATCATCAAAAACTTTAAATGTTATGGCACACTAAAATCATATTTTAATGTATCAATTAGGTAATCCACTTCTATTCTGTCTCTTAGCAATTGGAAGATATAATCACTCGTATCTTCCATAAATTAATGTATTTCAATAAAGTTTTCTAGATATAGCTGAATGTGTTAAGCTTCTCAAAGCCTGGATTTCACTTGTGACCTTGAAATTTGGAAAATAAGAGAATTTCCAACCATCCAACTAGCTATATGTAAGGAATATGAGAATTTCCATCGAATGTGAAAGATAAGTTAAATTGAGAATCTATTTTTACTCTTAACTTCATCACAGGTTATGGATACGAAATGAGAATGAGATAGCAATTGTGACACATAGTGTATTCTTGTTTCATAATTTGAATGGATTCGGAAATGATTGCAACCCCTTGGTGAAGAAGGAAATATCCAAGCAATAAGCTCCGATAATACAATTTACAATTGCGTCCTGAATCTATGCTTTTATTAGAAAGAAAAGAATTATTATTTGCTTTGTTATCAGTAATAGATGCGTAGAGAGTGACTGCTGTATTTTGTGTTTGATATGTAAGGTACTAAGGTTATATGTTGTAATATTCCGTTGGATGGGGCACTTTGATTTGTGATCAGTTTCCTACAACTTTTATATTGAAATTAAAGTAAATGATGGACTTGTTTTACATATCCTTGCAGCTTTGCCAATTGTGAGCTTCGCTCGATGGTCATTGTCGATAGAAATTAACCAAACTCAATGGTTGAAAATTAGCTACAAAAGAATGAGAACAATTCATTATTGTTAGATGTTCATTTTACTAGGTATGCAAATGCTTATTTTCATTTTTAAATGGATGTTTAGTTGATTAGATTGAATTTTAAGTAGATACAATTTATTCCTGGTGTCATATATTTATATGTATTTTAAACGAAAGACATACTAAGAGTGAGGCCGTTATGCAATTGTTATAAATTCTGGGTAGATAACTACATTGTTAATTAACTGCTCTTAAATCAAAATCTTATTAGCTTTCATTAAGGTAAATGTAAGTGTAGATACCAGGGGAGCAACCTTGGATTTAAGTTAACAACTGGAAGGGACGTTACATTGATGAACAAGAGCTGTGACTTTATAAAAGATGAACACTCAGTGCCGCAGGTGTGGTGGCAGGACATGAACAAGAGCCTGGTCAGGGGTTCGAATGGACTCTGGAGGCAGCCGGAGCGCCCAAGGCACGTCAACCACCCAGAAAATATTGATCACCATCTCAACCAACTAGGCCTCGCTCTGAAATTTTGGTTGCTAGAGATTGTACTTGTGATCCTTTTTTCTCTTCTTTGTTCTTCAATTTTGTAACCCGTGTGATAACTGATGTGCACTGAAAAACAGGAACACAACTCAATTTTCAAGCATATCAATTACTAGTGTGTAACAAGAACTCATTAACCCCAAGTTTTAGAAATCATAACTAAATGATTAACTAAATAATTGCTTTCACTATAACCAATAAAACAGAGTAAAACTCAATTCTAACACAAAATAAAATGAACATATGCATAGATAGTAAAATGAACATTCGCTTTAGTTGATAATAAACATCTAATAAATTAACCAAAATTTTATCCATTCACCATGTTTAAATAGCCTAACTCAAACCCAACTTCAATTCAAGAAAACATAAACTAAGTCTAATCCAATTTTTCTTCATTACTCCGAAACTACTTAACAAAAGAAACTAGTGGAGCATGTACATGCAGAATTCAGCAAATCAAGCAAAAGATCAATACTATAAGTAAAATAAACATTCACTTTTCGAATAAACGAACCATCTGCATACATAGTAAAATGAACATCCGCTTTAATTGATAATAAACATCTAACAAATAAAGAAATTTTATTCAATTATTACATTGTTAATTAAAATCCAATACTACCACCAACGGTACAAACAAACAGCATATATGCTACTACATAAGGTCTTCTTTTGTTATTATATGCATGATATGTTGCTAGTAATTAGAAAAAAATTAAGTCATAGTTGGATGCATGCTAAAAGAAATGCAGAATACCACTTTTATGTTATGTCGCTTATTTTTTATAAAAGTATCTTCCCTCCTTGTTTTTTAATTAAAAAATGCTTAAATTTTCAATATATGTAACTAATGCTGTATTTGTTCTAAATAGGAATCAAATCATATCCTCTCTATAAATAAGACCATCAAACAAAAGCTCATAATACATATAAATATGAAAACAAATTAAGGCTATAGCAATGTATGACTTTTATACTTTGAAAAACTGAAACAAAAGCTTGAAATAAAAATTAAAGCAACCATCTACAACAACAACTTTTTCTACAAGTTCCAATATAGTGACATTGCAACAACAAAATTCTTCACTATGAACAATCAAACACCTCAGCCAAATTCAGTGCATGTACAGCTAGTAGCAAGAGAAACAGATATCATCACAGCAATAAATCAACCGTCTAACCTCCAGTAACTCGTCGACCACGGAATGGGTTTGGCCGCCGTAACAGCAATGAGGTCTACCCGTTCGATTTCACGGCTT
>NC_029786.2:5465513-5466240 GCF_000816755.2 Arachis ipaensis | reverse complement strand
GGATGCCTACAGCGGTCTCAGTATTGGCGCTGAGGCAAGCCGCGACCTAGGCTCTTGCGACGTTCAACTACAGCGACGATGAGGCTCTCCGGTGAAGCTCACGCGAGACCTGCGACGGAAAGTGGGGGGCGAGCGAACTGGCTGCGACTGGCGACATAGGAGGCGCGCGCTGGAGGGTGAACAGCAGGGCTCTGGTCAGTGCTAATGGAAGTGCGGGGTCACTTGACGCTGCTGCGGTGGGATGGTCAAGAGAGGTCTCAAGGATTGGGTTGGGAGAGTTGCCGTCGGTGCTAAAAAGAAAGGGATTGAGGAAAAATTGAATTGGGATTTTTGAAATTAGGATGAGAGGTGAGTTGGTTTTCATTTTTAACTCATATTGGGTTAAATAAATAGTCCATTGTACACATTGTACGGATATTTTATTGACTGCCTAGGAATTCCTTACTTAATTATGTGTATTGTTATCTTATTAGTTTTTTGGCGAGATTATTATCATCATTTTTAAAGAGTAGTGATCGACTAGGACGCTCTTTTAAGGAAGTAAATTTCTTAATGAAAGACTCTCTCTAGCCACATTGCCAAGAATTAAATAATTCCTAACTAAATAGTTAATTATATGAGTCCAATGTAACTGTTAATTGTGTTCAATTTCGAACTTAGTACATAATTTTAAGAGTGACTGTTTGCAGAAACCCTTCCATCAAATTGTTACACATATTTATTTATA
>NC_029786.2:5459200-5465460 GCF_000816755.2 Arachis ipaensis | reverse complement strand
AATTTTTATAACAAAAAAGTTGAATTTGATATTTATTATTCTAAAAAAAATATCAGACAAATAAAAAAAATTTATGCAAATAAAAAAAACCTCCTACATGAGGAGATACGTGAAAGATATAATCATTCATATTCCTTCTCTTATTAGCTTAAATTTTGGTAGAAGTGATTTTATAATATAGTATCAAAACTTCTGTAACTAAAAGATTTAGAGTTTATACTTGTTGTCCCCCCTCCCAAAATATATAAGACAAATTAAAAAGAGAGAAAAAATTAAAGTCTATATAAAAATTCAAACAAACTCAAAAGAGCATGTTACAAAATTATTCAAGTGTTTTCTCTTATCAACTTAAATTTTTAGGAGAAATAATTTCATGAACACATGTGTTCTTTAAATTTCATCAATTTAATTGCTTTGTGAAATGTCAAAAGACTAAGATTGCGTTTGTTTATAAATACGGGACACTGAGATAGAGATACAGAAACACAAAATTGTATTTGGCAGATGAAATATAGACAAAGACATTGTGTCTAAAAACATTAAATTAGTGTATTTGGTGTCCATCCTAATAAGAATGACACAGAGACACTAACAAGATACACAACTTATTTATTATTTTTTATTATTCTTGTTAATTTTTTATTATTATATTTTTTTTTCAAATTTTTTGAATAAAAAAATGAGAATAAATTGGACTTTTATAATTTATTCTAGTTTATCACTAAACAAAATATAAGAACACTAATTTTTATATCTCTATCTTTTAATTTGTATTTTGTTCTAAATATCTTATCTTATTTTGTTTTTAGAACTAAGGGTTTGTTTGGAAAATTTCAAAAATAACTTTTTTGAGCCTTTGAACCAAATTACAACTTTCTAAAAAACTATTTAGGAACTTATAGAGAAGTTAAAAAAATGACTTTTTTCATAATAAAAATTTTTTAATTACATTTCTTTTAAAATAGGCACTTTTAGAACTAAAAACTCAAATATAAAATAACTTATTTATAAATTATTTTTTTATACAGAAAGATTATATCATTTTGAAAATGATAGGGTGCTTCCAAGAGCAGCACACTCAGCTGCATCACCTAAGCTGTGTGATAATAAGTCAAGCATTCATGCAACTAAGCTTCATCACCCATCAACAATGCAGAGTATGTAACCTTATTAGTCCTTTGAATTTTAATTCTGTTTATCAACACTAATAACGTAAACATTGTCCATAATGATAAGTCAGTGCGTGAATTTGATGTATGACAGAAGATTAAGCCATCCTACTACAAAAGTTGTTTAAAATTAATGAAGAATAAGACAGGTCGGTTAATAATTTGTACAACCGGTAAATCAAATCAAGTTCATTTTATTTATTATTGATATAGCATATACATAGTAAATTAATTTAACTTGATTCGATTTACTACTAGTGTATAATACATATAATAAATCGAATCAAGTTAATTTGATTTATATGTAAATAGTGTAAATCGAGTCAATTTAATTCGATTTATGTAAAAATGTTCAGGACAGGATGTGTAATCAATTTTAATTTAGGACATTTGTATAATTTTAAATTTCGTTTATGAATTATTCTTCACATCGTCCAAGCAATTCTAACATCTAAATTTATCTAAGTGATTTAGAGTCACGCGCTTCTTTTTCTCTCTTTTTTCTCTCCTCGCACTGCTTCTTCTTTATTATCGTCATCACCAATACCACCACCTCATTCTCCTTCTTTTCTCATTTGAATTTCTTCTTCTCTTTCCTTTTTCTTCTCCTCCTCCATCATGATCATCATCATAATCATCAACGTTATCATTATCATCATCTTCTTCTTATACATATCGTCGTTATTGCTATTGTTATTGTTGAATTTTTGCCATGTTGTCTAATCCAAAATTGATTTTTGATGTGCTTTTTGTTCATGATTCAGTCGTGTTTGTGTGATTGTTTTCGAACTGAGTTAATTATGTCGCAATTGTTATGTAATTTTGTTTCATTTCTGAGTTAATTGTGTCGCAATTCATTATGTAATTTTGGTTTATTTCTGAGTTAATTGTGTTCGGTTCATTTATGAGTAAATTAAGGTGCATTTGGACTCGTTGTCCTGCACAATTCAAAACTCTTTCTCCTCATCTTCTACTGCTGCTTCTTCTTCTTTTTCATCTTTTTCTTCTTCATCTTCACCTTCTTATTTCATTTTCTCAAAATTCTTTTTTATTTACTCTCTTTAGAGGAATAAAACAAAAAAAAGAGAAAAAAATATCAAACAAAAAAGAAGAAGAAACATATTAATGACGTTATCTGATCTAAAATTGATTTTGGATGTGTTTTTGTTCATGATTCAGTCTTGTTTGTGTGCTTGTGTTCGAACTGAGTTTATATGTCGCTATCATTATGGTAAATTTCGGTTCATTTCTGAGTCAATTGTGTCGCACTTGTAATGTAATTTTGATTCATTTCTGAGTTAATTGTGTTGTAATCCATTATGTGATTTTGGTAGATTTCTGAGTTAATTGTGTCGCACTCATTATATAATTTTGGTTCATTTCTGAGTGAATTAAGGTGCATTTGGACTCGTTGTCCTACACAATTCAAAACTCTTTCTCCTTTTTTTTCGTTATCTTCTACTGCTTCTTCTTCTTCTTTTTCATCTTTTTCTTCTTCATCTTCTCCTTCATACTTCATTTTCTCAAAATTCTTCTTGATTTACTCAAATTTAATACCATTTCTGAGTTTTGCAGATTCTTTACTATTGTTCTCTACTTCTCTTTTTTTGAGTTAATTGTGTCGCAATCATTATATAATTTCTGTTCATTTCTGACTTAATTGTGTCGCAATTCTTATGTAATTTCGGTTCATTTCTAAGTTAATTGTGTCGCAATCAATTATGTAATTTCGGTTCATTTTTGAGTTAATTGTGTCGCAGTTATTATATAATTTCAGTTCATTTCTGAGTGAATTAAGCTGCATTTGAACTTGTTGTCCTGCACAATTTAAAATTATTTCTCCTCATCTTCTACTACTTCTTCTTCTTCTTTTTCATCTTTTTCTTCTTCATCTTCTCCTTTTTATTTAATTTTCTCAAAATTCTTCTTGACTTGCTCAAATTTAACACAATTTTTGAGTTCTGCAGATTCTTTACCATTGTTCTCTGCTTCTCTTTCTTTCTGAGTTAATTGTGTCGCAATTATTATTATGTAATTTCAGTTCATTTCTGAGTTAATTGTATTGCAATTGTTATGTAATTTCGGTTCATTCTAAGTGAACTAAATTGCTTTTGGACTCGTTGTCCTACTCAATTCAAAATTCTTTCTCCTCACTTTCTATTGCAATAATAGCAACAACAAAAGAATGACGATGAGAAAAAAACATGCGAAGAAAAAGAAGGAAAGAAGGAGGAGGAGGAGGAGAAGGAGGTGGAGAAACGCGAAGAAGAAAAAGAAGAAGATAACGTAAAATCCTGTGAACATAAATGACTTAGTTGGAAGAATGATATGTGCGCGCGTGTAATCACGTTCTTTTTAATGAGAGTAATTTT
The DNA here is from genome assembly GCF_000816755.2 of Arachis ipaensis. Classification (NCBI taxonomy): domain Eukaryota; kingdom Viridiplantae; phylum Streptophyta; class Magnoliopsida; order Fabales; family Fabaceae; genus Arachis; species Arachis ipaensis. Next base: position 5,461,919 of record NC_029786.2, on the reverse strand, counting down.
TGTTAATATTAGATCTACTTAATTAAATTTAAATGACAATATTACTTAAATATGTAACAGATCTGTTCATTTATTTTATCTAGGTAAATTATATTAAAGATAATTATAAATTTTTTATTGTAATATCCACCAACATATTATTACCCATTGACTTCATGCCTTATATAGTTGTTTTGTCAATTTTAAGCAAATCGATTGTGGTTTGATTCTAATGGTTTGTGAGCGAAACCTACTCCTCTTTTGCAGGTACCAGTTTTTCTATAAGTACACCAAAGGTTCTCGAATTAGACGAGTAATAAAAGGGAAATGAGTTTAAAAGGTGCAAAAGACTGAAAAAGTGTAAAATAAAGATTTCGAAAAGTAAAACTGACTGAAATCGAAATGGTTTGCATTGAATTTTAAATAAAGCAATTAAAATGCCTCCGACTGGGTCAAAGGACTTTTGACATGAAAAGTAAAAATACTGAAATGTAAATTTGACAATGAAATTAAAATATACTCTGAAGATAAATTGAATGGGAAAAGATAAAGTTTGCAGAAATTGTAAAGTTGAAAAGTAAAGACGATGGAAGGAACCCTACAGAAATCGAACTCGAACTTGAATACAGACTCATAAATTCGCTGAGGATGTAACTGTGCTTGAGTGTATTTTTGGAGAAAAGTTCCAACCCCTGTGTCGTACTGCTTCCTGTTATTTATAACCCTCTTTGCATAACTGATCATTAAAGAATTCGTGCCCCTTTGTGTGCGGAGATAAAGGTAACCATTCCTATTCTTTTGTCCAAGAGCGTTACCATTGAAATCCTTAATTCAAAGAGGGCCTTCGATCCCCTCCATTCGTGTAATTGCTCGATTCTCCATTTGGGTAACTGCTCGATTTATTAAAGTATCAAAATCGAATTTATTGCCAAATAATTTTCATTTAATGCTTGCACGTGTATCTCTATTAGTCCCTACTTCCATCTCGACACTTTACTAACTTTTCGAATCAGCTTATTCTTTTGAAAATAATTATTTCGACTAAAAATAGTAATTCTAACCCCACTGCTTATTTTAGTCACGTGATTAACACTTACCACTCTCAACTAACTGGATAACAATCCTACTAGCTCAGCTAACTAATAACATAACTTCCATTCATCCCTAACAATATAAGCTCACCATTATTTTAACAATGAACCGTATACTTTTAGGAAAAGTTTAGGGCCAGCAACTTTTGTGTTTGCTGGCCAGCATTTAACTATCAAAATAAAAGTGAGTGATCTCCCACCATTAGATGTAATCTCACACCATTAAAAACACTATTAATAACCAATTAATGGTTACAAAACACCAAAATTGCTGACCCCTAGCATTCCTCTACTATTTATATCACATAAGTAAATTAAAATTTCTCGGCAAAACTTTGTGAATAGAAAGATAAATAAAAATTAAGCGCATATATAATAATAGTCTAACTAAAAAAGACTAACCAATTTTCAGCCAATTTCAATCAATTTTTTAAAAATTATCTTTTATAGTTATATTCATCATCCACCTTATCACTTTTTTTTTCTTTCTAACATCACAACTTAACTCTTCATCGCCGGCCACCCACTCCTGTTGGCTGGCCACTATCGTTAGCTACTCTAAATCTTAATTCAAATTATAAACCTTAAATCATAATTTTAAATCTTAAAAAAAAGTAAAAATTAAAAAAAATCTACAATAAAAATTAGATAATATTAACTCATTTTTGGTTTCCATCTTTATTCTTAGGTAGCGTTTGTTTTGAGGTACTGAAACAGAGATTGGGAGACTGAGATTCAGTATCATGTTTATTTGTTCAGAGACTGGTACTAAAATTTTCATCTCTGTCCCTAAAATTTCAGTATTTCAGTACCTCAAAAAAGTGGAGACACAGGAGACTGAAATTTTTAGAGACAGAAACTAAAACTTTAATAACATTTAATACCTAAAATACCTTCATTTCAATTAATTAATTCCAATTTTACCCTTTGTACAAATTAAATTAGAATTTTATTCTCGTTTCAATTTCTATCTCCCACTTTACATCAAACAAAATACTGAGACTTATTTCAGTCTTTATCTTAAGTCTCTATCTCTCAATATCAGTTTTTCAGTCTCTGTCCCTCTACCAAACGCTACCTTAATGATAACAGTTTAAAGTTGGTACTTAGTTATGGGCCATATTAATTGTAACGTGGCATATTAATTACTGCCTTTTGTTAACCTTATGTTACATTCACGCAAGTATGTCATGGCAATATATGAAACTCCAATTTCTATGGTCACAAAATTCTTCTTATCTCTCTATATATAGTTTGACTATCAAAGTGTCCTATAACTTTCTTTTGGTCAACAAATATATAGCTGTAATTTCATCAGCTACATGGTACATGGCAGTTGCTTATGATAAAGAAACCGCACCAAACCATGCATCTTTCCTTCATCAAATGAAATTATTGCATGCATGTGTATGCCATTTTCTTGTTTCTTAGAGCTTAAGTTTGCATATTAATTCCTCGAAAATTGGTTGTCGTTTTCATAACATAGAATAAATTCGAAAAGATATGTTTGTTCTTCCTCTATTAATGCAAAAAGTCATAAAAATATTACAACTGCTCATACATAATTATTGGTGAGTTATATATATCATGTTCAAATCATTCTTATTATTTTATAGAAAGAAGTTAATAAGATATTGGCTTTATATTAC
>NC_029786.2:5458153-5459124 GCF_000816755.2 Arachis ipaensis | reverse complement strand
TCCTCTAAATTAATAATCAATAATGAATTATAATTGTATAATGATGATATCATACCATATATCATATATGTAAATTAATATTATTATAGATGAGAAGATATCATTATCCCTCTACTACCACCGTCCATCGATCTCCAACCATGTAAACAAAGCCAAATATGGCAAACTCAGTCTACTATGGAAACCTTCCCTATTATATTGTACAATATTTTAGAACTTGTATCCATCTCAAAGTGACTAGGTCAAACCGACATTTAACGCATTATTTGGATGGAGGGAATATGAAAAGAAAGAAAAAAAAATATAAATGTGAGTTTTTTGTAATTTAAATAAAAAAGAAAAATAGGATGAAAGAAAAAAAATAGTCCTCAGTCATCATAGTGGCCATCTCCTTTCTCAGACTGTGCTCCACGTGGTCCTCTCAGCCGCCCTATATCTTGCCTCACTTTGAGGAGCTCATGGTGCTGAGTCTCTTGCTCTGTGATAAACCATTATTTTATGGTTTATCTTGTGCTCAATTAAGTGATAAAGTGTAAAAAAACAAAAAAAGTAAATTCACATTTTAATACTTCAAAATTTATTTTTATTATCCCATCTTATGCATGTAATAACTTATTAAATGTCAATAATAAATATTTAAATAAAGTTTAAATTCGCCATAAATTAATCTTTGAACTATCAAAAGAATATCATAGACAACTAAAAACTAGTTTGACTGATATGTAAAATTTAATCAACCAAATTGTAAATTTTACAATATCTATATATCCCAAATCTATCCCAAAAGTTTTACTCCCGAAGAAATTAAGTCAAGTCAAATTATAAATACTTTTTACCAAAAACAAAAGAGAAAGAAAGAAACTAATAGCTACTCGTAGTAGTCCACCATTTTAGTGGTTATATCCATGCATCTCATTTCAGTGACACGTACATTAACATGAAATTATTATGTCATTATTTTTATTAACGAC
>NC_029786.2:5456928-5458032 GCF_000816755.2 Arachis ipaensis | reverse complement strand
TTTAATACATCATCATAGTCCAGAAACAGAAACAGAAAGAGACAAAGAAACAAGCCAACGGCCTTGATCAAAATTCAAAAGTCAATCCCAGCTCATTCCCATCAAAACCATTGATTCTCCATAAACCAAAGCCGTTATTTGGGACCCACAGTAGCATTCCACGTATGCACCCTTATACAATCATGACTTTTATTATTTTAGTTTTTTAAATTTAAAATTTATTATTTTAGTTTTCGAAATTTAACTCTAAACACTGAGTTAAATTTTAATTTGGCCCCTGAAATTTAGTCCGATACTCAAAATGACTCTTACAATTTCGTTGGCCTCAATTAGAACCCCAAATTTATAATTATGGCTCCAACTTGCCTCTGCGATCATCTCCGTCACCAGAATGCTGATTTGATACAATTGTATGTCACGGTGGACACTACTTAAACGACAGCGCATTGGTTTCGCGTCCAAACTGGTTTCGCGTCCAAACCCTTTGGAAACTATGTCGTTTCAGTTTTTGGGAAGTGGATCCTTTTCGGTGAGAAAAAAATTGGATGATATCCAGTATTCAATCTAATCATTTATTGTTTTCTCTTATTTATTTTTGGTTCCACTCGTAGAATCAAATGTGATAGATCACACTATATTCTATCAATTGTTAAAAAAACTGGAGATGATCATTTTTCCAGTTTTTTGTGGGTTAAAACCTCTTTATTTCCACTACGACGATCATAAGTTGTCAAACATAAAAAAAATCCTTACACTACGTGGTTGGTTTCCAAAGGGTTTGCACACAAAACCAATGCGCCGTCGTTTAAGTAGTGTCCACCATGTCATGCAATTGCGCTAGATCAACATTCCGGTGATGGAGATGATCGCAGGAGCAAGTTCGAGTCACAATTGTAAATTTAGAGATTCTAATTAGGACCAACAAAATTGTGGGAATTATTCTGAGTATCAGGTTAAATTTCAGGGGTCAAATTGAGATTTAACTCTCCAAACACTATATTACTCACTAGATCATTTTTAATATTGAGTTAGTAAATAAAATTTTGACCTATCTTTAACTTATGATACTAAAGACATTATTAAACATTTTTGTTTCATTTGACA
>NC_029786.2:5452224-5456886 GCF_000816755.2 Arachis ipaensis | reverse complement strand
TTTGATATTCTATCTTGCCAACTTAGCATAACCAATATGATATTGAGAACTAAATCTTAAAAATTAATATAATAAATTTTGAATGTAAAAAACTAAAATGATAAGAACTATTGTCTCTAAACAATTTAGTCTACAACCACCCTTAAAAAAAAAAAATAGTATTATGTCACACTCACAACTCACTCTGCTCAAAAGCCTCAAACACACTCAACAACAGACCTTCCTTGGTCTCTTCTCTTTTCTTCGGCCTCTGTCTCTGTCGCCACTCGACTCTCTCTCTTAAAAAAAAAAAACTAACATTCTTTACTTTCTCTCTCTACCTCACCTGCCAAAAACTAATTCCCGCGCTTTCATTCTTTCCTCCGACCAGATCCGCCGTTCAGATCTTTCTGATCCACCGAGAACGCTCTTCAACCCTCCGATGTGCTGACTTTGACTCCTTTACTCTGATCACATACACCACCGGTGTAAAAAACTTCAAAATTACGCAAACTTTTCACCAATCATGGGGCAGTGCTACGGCAAGACTAATCCCTCGCCGGAAACTGACGCCGCCGCGATTCCCAGCTCCGACGACCTTCCTCCGCCGTCAGTCACGCCCTCGGTGAAGAACACTCCGGCGAGAGCTTTATTGTCGCCGTGGCGGAGCCCTTACCCTCACGGAGGTGGCGTGACACCGTCTCCGGCTAGGACAGCGACTCCGAGGAGGATTTTCCGGCGGCCTTTTCCACCTCCGTCTCCGGCAAAGCATATTCGTGCGTCGTTGGCGAAGCGACTGGGGCGAGGCGCGGTGGCGGCGAGGGCGAAGGAGGGGACTATACCGGAGGAGGGAGTGGCAGCGGCGACGGCGGAGGAAGAGGAGGAGGAGCTGGATAAGAGGTTTGGATATGGAAAGAATTTTGGTGCAAAGTATGAGATTGGGAAGGAAATTGGGAAAGGGCATTTTGGTCATACTTGTTATGCAAGGTGTAAGAAAGGTGAATTCAAGGACCAAGCTGTAGCAGTTAAAATCATTTCCAAGTCTAAGGTACAATTGCAATTGCAATTACATGGTACGATTTTAATTTGAATCTAAATGTTTATATTTAGTTGTGTTAGCATAGATTAGATTATATGTTTGAATTATTAATCAATCAATGTTTCTGTGTTGGCTGGTGCTAATTTGTATGGAAGATGTTAAAAATGCTAAGAATTGTTGGAATGAGGCACCACATTGTTTCAGCTAGTTGGCACTCTGATTGCTCTGGCTTCTTATGAAGAATATGATGGCATTTGTAGTTGACAATTTTGGTTTATATTTGCTGGCCCTTAATTCGGTCTTTACTAGATTCATTGCCGGCCATCCTTGAGATTGTTCGGCTATTACAGTTGTGTATTGTTCATCCATTCTCATTTCTATCATAGTTATTCGTTGTTCGTTCGTCTGAACTGCGAAATGATTATGAAGTTGTCTGAAGTTCTGAAATTTGTTCTGTACTTGAAAATTAAACTCCATGGATGAATTTTGAGGTATGTCGATTTGTCATGGTATGAACTGAGCAAATATGATCCTAGAATGATGTGCTGTTTTCTCTTCACTTGAAGAAGTTTCTTCAAGTTTTTAAACTCCCTGTCCTGTGGTAAGAGTATTTCGGTTTTTCACTTTTTCATTATTATATCTTCTAGGCCTTCACATGCCCGAGTGGAATTATTATTGGGGGTTACCATGTTACATTATCCATATTTTTTCCCTTCGTTTGCAAAATGCATAGTTGGCAACTCCTGTAGTCTTAATAAGCTCTCTCTGGCAGATGACGACGGCGATAGCAATAGAAGATGTTCGGAGAGAGGTGAAGATCTTAAAAGCTCTATCTGGCCATAAGCATCTCATCAAATTTCATGATGCTTTTGAGGATGCCAACAATGTGTACATAGTAATGGAGTATGTTGTTTATCTAATTTTAATTATTATCTCTAGTAAGTATTCGGTGTTTCAAGTTAGAAATAGAGAAGTGAATGCTTTGCTTCTAGGCCTTTTCACCATTTTATAAGGTTCTAATGAGATCAACAACGTGATAATGGTCAAGTTATAGTTAAATTCTTCGAATATGCAATTATGCGTCTTCTAGTTGTAGCATTGTAATAAATGGCCTTTCTAAGTTTTTTTTTTTCTTTTGCTCTTAGATTGTGTGAAGGCGGGGAGCTTCTTGACAGGATTTTGTCAAGGTTAGATTTCTATTAGTTATGTTTGTTGCAACTTTCAAGATGATATAATCTCTTTCGATTTTATTGAATGATGTAAATTTCAATTAGGGGAGGGAAGTATCCGGAAGAGGATGCCAAAGCTATAGTTTTGCAGATTCTAAGCGTAGTTGCTTTTTGTCATCTTCAGGGCGTCGTGCACCGTGACCTAAAACCGGAGGTTCGTGCTTCAAATCTTAATCCCATCAAGTTCTCTTATTTTCATGTTGTTAAAATAAGAATGTGAAATATGGTTGTTGATTGTTTCTATGGGATTGATGTTACAGAATTTCCTCTTTACTTCAAAAAGTGAAGATGCTGATATGAAGCTTATTGATTTCGGTTTATCGGATTTCATCCGGACAGGTAACAATTATAGTGATTCTCAATTCTTTTTCTTCCTTTTACTTGCAAAGCAATCTCTTATTCCATTATTATGTTAGATAGGCAACTTGCTACTAAATGCACTATTTCATTGATGCTGATTACATTTGCATGATGTTCCTGTTGTGATGTGCATTAAATGCATTTAAAAATTTGTCAAAGACTAATAACCAAAGTCACCCATGCTTGGATTACAATATCCAAGTGTGATAGAAACCGTGTCACAAATAAAGTGCAATAAATCCGATTAACTATACTCCAATAATATAGGTTTGCTGCACATGGGCTTTGAAAATTAAAGTCACAATCTTGTCAACAGCTATTGGTGGTTTTGGTCATGTTATGTTATTCAAAAATTTTTGCAGCACCTTAATTAAAATAGGATTCTGTATATCGTCATTTTTAAATTTTTAAGTGTCATTAACTCTGATTATAAATATCTCACTATATAAATGAACAGATACCATAAAAGTAGAGGAAGTTATTAATGATATACAACACTAGATAGTGCCTTTTCATGAAATTACTACCGAATATTGTTAACTTTCCTATGCTTAGTTGGATGTTTGTAGATTCAAAACTGATCCTTCTTAATTTTCCATTAATGTGTATTGATTACAGACGAACGACTAAATGACATTGTTGGGAGTGCATATTATGTTGCACCAGAGGTACTTCACAGGTCATATAGTGTGGAAGCAGATATATGGAGTATCGGTGTGATTACATATATCTTGTTATGTGGAAGTCGACCATTCTGGGCACGAACAGAATCTGGAATTTTCCGTTCAGTGCTCAGAGCTGATCCTAACTTTGAAGATTTACCTTGGCCTTCTGTGTCTGCGGAGGCCAAGGACTTTGTAAAGAGGCTCCTAAACAAGGACTATAGGAAAAGAATGACAGCCGTCCAAGCTCTAAGTAAGTTGTCATAATAGTTCTTTTTTTACATGCAAGCATTTAAATAATACTGTAAAAAGTTGAATTTGTGAACTGATTAATGTGTAATTCCATAAATGCAGCTCACCCTTGGTTGAGGGATGAAAACCGCGCCATCCCTCTCGATATATTAGTTTATAAACTAGTGAAGTCCTATATACACGCAACACCATTCAGACGTGCAGCATTAAAGGTATTACTTCATTTCCTTGAATATGCTTATACCGTGTTACCCAGGATCTGGGGAAGGACTGCACCTAAAGATGTAATTTAGATAGCTTAAATACCGAATTTAATTGATTCTAAAAAAAATTTAGATGATTGTAGATTTCGATTTTCTTTTACCTTTGTGCTGTATTCTAACTCATGTTTACGGCTTTGTTCGTTTAGGCTCTTTCAAAGGCTTTGACAGAAGACGAATTTCCCTATCTTAGAGCGCAGTTCAAATTGTTGGAACCAAATCGAGACGGCCACGTATTACTCGACAATTTCAAAATGGTTATCTCTACTGTTTCACTCCTTAAATTCTCAAGTTTATCTTCTTCTGCTTGTATGTGTATGTCAATGCTTAGCTACTTTTTAGTCTCTATGATTCAGTTTCATAGCAAACTTTGCAGGCCCTTATACGCCATGCAACCGATGCCATGAGGGAGTCAAAGGTTCTTGATATTATACACGCGGTGAGGCATTCATTGTATTGACAAAAAATAATCTTCAAGCTCCCTTTTCTTTCTTTTTTCAACATTATTGTGGAGGAAATGTTCCTTGGGTGGTTATGATTTTGGATTAACAGTTTGATACCAAGAATCTTACACAACTTTGGTTGAACAATTTCATATATAGATGGAACCACTTGCATACAGAAAGATGGACTTTGAAGAATTCTGTGCAGCTGCAGTTAGCATTTATCAATTGGAATCACTTGAAAAGTGGGAAGATATTGCTTCCAATGCTTTTGAGCACTTTGAGAGAGAGGGTAACCGTGTAATTTCAGTTGAAGAATTAGCAAGAGTAAGTGCTATTTCATTCTTTTCTTATACTAATCTTCTAACGTTTTTCCAACCTTGTTAAATAATGGATTAGTCCTCGGTTTATCGGGTTGGGAGATACTGTGAGAAACAA
>NC_029786.2:5445833-5451985 GCF_000816755.2 Arachis ipaensis | reverse complement strand
GAAGTCAAAATAGTTTTAACTAAGATTTTTGTATCTTTTGAAAATTTTCAATCAGGTCCTTGAAATTTGAACATTTCTAATCAAGTCTCTCTAGTTTAATTTTGTGATCACTGATCAAGCATAAATTCCCTCTTTCTTGTCACAATATTTTAACTAAGATTGAAAAGGGTGATTTGTATAGTTTAAGGACAAACTAGAAGTGTTTAAATTGTAAGGACCAAATTAATTTTTTAACTTTTTTAACAATACAAATACATGATTATAAAATTTAAATTATAAGATTTTGCCACAGGAATTGAATCTAGGTCCTTCAGCTTATTCAGTTCTGAGAGATTGGATACGAAATAGTGATGGAAAGCTTAATTTACTTGGATATACAAAATTTTTGCATGGTGTCACTCCTCGTAGTTCAAACCCTAGACACCACCGTTAGTCCTTTTTAGCTTTGACATATATGATATACAAATAGTTGAGGAATGATAGAGGGATATCAGAATTTATTATTTTTGACCATCAGTTAGCTATCAAAGTTTAAAAATATGGAATAAAGTATGTTGTTGAATTATTAGACTAAAGGAACTAAACTAAAAGAATTGAGCGGATGGCTAAGTTGATGACTAAAAAAAGTAAATTCTGATAATCCCTAGTATTTCTTAATATAGTTTTCAATTTTCATGATGAGGCATGAAAAAAGAAAATTATAGATGGAACTTTTTTTTCTCAAATTTTCTTCCAGGGTAAATAATGTTGTGTATAAATGTATAGGGAAAGTAGATTCAATTATATGTCAAATCTTTTTTCCTTTGTTTTTTGGGGACATGTATATGTCAAATCCTTTTAATTCTCATTTGCAAATTTATGTCTCCACGGATCTTAGGAATCCAGTTTATTACAATGTGACATGTGACAATTCAATGCCTTATTCTTACAATGATACGTGTTAATGGTACTCTATATACACTAATGTTTATGTTCTTGAATTTATACACTAATTAAAGATTCAGATTCAAATATCTGAAAATTAATTATTAAATTAGTCATTATATACGTGTATAAATATGTATTATTTAATTTATTTTTAAAATAAATTTTATATTTTAATATTATTATATAAACAATAGAAATTTTATTAATACGGAAAGTCGAATTTCAGATGAATTTTTAATTATTTTTTATAATAATTTTCATTACGTAAAAGTAATTTAGATATAATATGTATTTTTTAGGGTAAAAAACCCTAATAAGCCAAGGCAAAAAGTGTGTAACGTAAATACGCCAAATTGAAAATCGTTTCAGCAATAAGCCAAACGCTATCTTTATGTAATTCGAACCAGGGTGGTTCGAACTACAAACGTTAGTAAATCGAACCAGGGTGGTTCGAATTAGCTTGAGAGGAACTTTGAATGTAATTCGAACCAATGTGGTTCGAACTACTACCTGAATTTTCTTCATAAATCGAACCAGGTAGGTTCGAACCTTGGGTGCACATAGTTCGAACCAGGGAGGTTCGAATTATAGAGAGAGTCCGGCCTCAGTAATTCGAACCGGGCTGGTTCGAATTACACAAACCATAATTCGAACCGGACCGGTTCGAATTAGTGGGAGAGAGACCTCTATATAACCGTTCTAAGCGTGAGTTGGTCTCATTAGATGGAGTAAGATGGCTAGTGAGGAGAGTTTTGTTGTTCTGGTTCACCACAGAGGATCCATTAAGAGGAAAACTCGTTCCGGAGTGAAGTTCACAGATAAGGATCCTCTCTGTATTGTCGTGAATCCAACGACAAGCTATTCTGAATGACGGCGTAGGCGACGAGGTAGGATCCTTTGATATTCTGCCGAACGCTTTAGAGGGCGTTCCACCGGTTGGCGTTGGAGACGGAGTCTTGGGTGATGCAGATGAGGACGACGTCGAGCCGGATACGATTGAGGATGACAGCGGCGACGAGGTTGGAGCGACTGGTCCTGCATTGACGGGCGGTGGTTCTAGCTTTGGCACACAGCAGTATCCACCACATTTTTCCTCGTTGGACCTGGACGCCATGAGGCATGAGGGGGTTTTAGGGCACGCTGTTGGATTCGGAGCTAGAGATACGGAAGGGACTGCTGGTCTGACAGAGTTCCAGGTTGGTCAGCAATTCCAGGATAAAGACGAGGCCCTGTTAAGTGTGAAGAGTTACAGCATCCGGCGAGGGGTACAGTACAAGGTGGTGGAGTATGATCACCGCCGGTATGTGGGCAAGTGTTCCGAGTTTGGGAATGGGTGCACATGGTTGATTCGACTGAGTCTTCGGAAGCGCAAGGGCATTTGGGAGGTCAAACGGTACAACGGACCTCACACTTGCCTGGCCACATCCATCTCGAGTGACCACAGGAGTTTGGATTATCATGTGATTTCGGCGCTCATTATGCCAATGGTTAGGGCTAACGCATCCGTGAGCATAAAGGTGCTCCTAAACGCCACGGCAGCGCACTTTGGTTTTAGGCCGACTTACAGGAGGGTATGGATGGCAAAGCAGAAGGCTATTGCCCTCATCTACGGTGACTGGGATGAGTCATACAACGACATACCTAGGTGGGTGTTGGGTGTCCAGCTGACGATTCCTGGAAGTGTTGCAGTCCTCAGGACGAGCCCGGTTCGAGTTGGAGGACAGGTGGACGAGTCTCAAGCGTATTTCCACAGACTTTTCTGGACTTTCCCTCCGTGCATCGAGGCATTCCGTCATTGCAAGCCGCTAGTCAGCATTGACGGTACACATCTGTATGGGAAGTATGGGGGAACGTTGCTCATCGCGATTGCACAGGATGGGAACTCCAACATTCTACCTGTCGCATTCGCACTAGTAGAGGGTGAGAATGCCTGAGGTCTGACCACCACTGCGAGGAGTCACGTCCCCCTGCATGATGGCGGTGATCTCCTCTAGGAAGCGTGGACTCCCGAAGTCCCCAACAAGCGTGTCTGACCCAATAAAGTCTGACCATTGTGATCCCGAGATAACCCAAGGTGTACCCCCCTGCTCAGGCTGGTCATCGGCTGGCACACCAACGAAGTAATGTCCAAGAGGGCCCGATCCAAGTCCAGCGTCACCCGTGTCAGCCCCGTCACCCATCCCTGTACCATACCACTCACCCCATGACCGCCATCGTGTGTACTAGTACCCGCAGCTGCAACAGCCCCTGAACCACCCCCGCCAACGTGCCCATGCTGATCCTCGTCGTCGTCCCCACGGTCAGCACGCCCCCTCGCCCTACCTCCCTGGACTCGTCGTCCGCCTCTAACGGGACCGGCATCGTAATCATCGTCCATAGCATGATCAGGCTACCTCCACTCATGCTGGCTCCGCCGTGTCCCCACACCCATCCTCCTCTCAACCCTACGCCTGTCCGGCACGTCCTCAGGACGATCCATGTCAGGAACTCGTCCCGGACCCCGCTGTGAGGCCTCAACTGGAACCGGAACTGCTCTCGGATCCCCCATCTGCGTGTCCGGATACAAGAACCTCTTCCCATGCTGACTCCACCACTCAAGGAACTCATGCGACGGTCCGGGGTCGGCAACAACATCGAACCTCAGCACACTCTCCTGACGAGAGTCCCAGTAGAGATGCCACTTCTGCAAATAAGACGGGAACCATCGATCGCCCCCTCTCCCATCCTTGGACATCAGAAAGTCGATGTTCAGGGCGGGAAGCGGAGGGGGCTGTACCCCTCCAAACTGCGGAAGAACACGATCTATCTGATGCCACTCTATGACAGCAAAGTAGATCAGCGCGGTCACAGAGTGCCACAACGCCATATGCCGAGGCTCCAAAACCTCTGGATGCAGTACCTGAAGTACGTCGGGGCTACTGTACGGCATCCATATAAACTGTACAACACAAGGAACTCACCCTTGTCAGGGCAACTGTTGGACCCAACTCGAAAAGTTTGATTATAAAAGGACACTTGTTAACTAGCATACTCACCTCCCTGTCCTGTAACCGGTCTATCCTGAGCCTCCACATCGCCACTCTAGGACCCTTCTTGCTCCCGGAAGGGTTGTAACCTGACCATCTGCACCATACACATGTGTTACAACTACTGAAATATGTGTTTAGAGTATGCAATAGACTATTAATGAATATGCAGTTATGTATGTAAAATTGAAATAGAGAAGGCCGCTTCTAGTACCTCGAGGCCAACGGCCAGCTGAACGTCTCATATCCTGCAGGCCTAAACCGAGGAAAGCGCCAAAAGATCCAAGACTGAAGTAGCTGAAGCGGGCCCGCTAACTTGACGACATGTCTGTTCGCCACTCGGCACATGCACCGGTACAACCAAGCCAGTGCTGCAGAACCCCAGCTGTAGGTACCCAGCTCCTCCAGCCTCACTACATACGGAAGCCATCTGATGTGAATCCGGTTCCCGGACTTGTCCGCAAACAGCTGCGTGCCCAACAACATCATGATGTACGCACGGGCATATCGGCGCACAGTGTCCTCATCTGCATCCTCAGGGCACTCACCAAAAGTCTCCTGAAACCAGCTGCAGTTCACTGCGTACTTCTGAACCTGACTAGGAGGAGGTATAACTCCGAGCAACTCCTAGAACCAGACCCAAGCTGGATGGCCACCCTCGATGTATATATGAAACTCTGACAGGCACCCGCTCACGTAACGGCCGTCCACTAGCAAACCCAGCTGGTATGCCACGTCCTGGAGTGTGATCGTGCACTCTCCGAACGGCATATGAAACGTGTGCGTCTCCGGACGCCATCGCTCAACAAACGCACTGACAAGGGCCTCGTCCAATCGGAACCATCTATCGTTCAGCCTTGCAAGATGGTAAAGACCAGCCATCTGCAGGTACGGAACGTATCTGTCATCCAGGACCATGCCCTGCTGCCGCCGCATGCTCCTGATGCATCGCTGAGGCTGCGGAAGAAATGAACCGCATTATTAGAACCAACTTAATTACCGGTGACAAACATAATCAACACGATAATCCCTAAACCAAAAAATCTTACTATGCATAGCCGCTTAAAAATCCAAGAACGAGAACCATTTGCATAAGAAACTTAAATTAGAAACCACCATAGCCTACTGACATCAAAGATCTAACATTATAAAACCACAACTAAACCGCTTACGTAAACCACTAACATAAACCACTAACGTAAACACTTAATGTAAACCGCTTACATAAACCACATACATAAACCACTAAGATAAACCACTAAGATAAACCACTAAGATAAACCACTAACAAAAACCACTAACTTAAACCACTAACTTAAACCGCTAACTTAAACCACTAACATAAACCACCAACATAATCCCCTCACATAAACCACCTACATAAACCACTAACATAAACCACCATCTAACCCACATGCAAAACCACTAAGTCACAAATACCGCTAGAATCAAAAATATTTCCGTACTAACCTCGTCGTTGATGACCCCGGCTATATGAGCGACTCCGTCCAAGCGATATAACGGTGCCGGATCGTCCCCCATCAGCAGAGTATTCCGTTCAGGTCTTCCTCGAAGAGAATCTGGGTCGTTTTCTCTGAGATTTGGTGGGGTAGGGGGAAGGAATAATAGTTCGAATGAGGGTGATTCGAACTCCTTATATAGCCGAATCACCCCTAATTCGAACCAGCTTGGTTCAATTTATGAAGGAGCACGCCAAGGGTAATTCGAACCAGCTTGGTTCGAATTACATACGTTGCACACTTGCTTATAGTTTGAACTAGGTTAGTTCGAATTACCTGGGGTTGGAGTTCGAACCACATTGGTTCGAATTACATTCAAAGTTCCTCTCCAGCTAATTCGAACCACCCTGGTTCGATTTACTAACGTTTGTAGTTCGAACCACCCTGGTTCGAATTACATAAAGATAGCGTTTGGCTTATTGCTGAAATGATTTTCACTTTGGCGTATTTAGGTTACACATTTCTTGCCTTGGCTTATTCTAGTTTTTTGCCCTAATTTCGAGTATATATTTAAATAGGCACTTAAATAATTTTGTATTGGATATTTTTTTTAAAAAGATTTTATTATATTGAGATTTTTAAATTTTACAACAGTAAGACATATAAATTTCTATTTTAATTATATCGTTATTTTTACTTTTTACTTAGACAAATAAATTTTTAAAATATAATGAAAAGA
>NC_029786.2:5445215-5445814 GCF_000816755.2 Arachis ipaensis | reverse complement strand
ATGGTAATATTTAAATAAATATTTGCACAAAGCACAAAAAATTCGAAACAAAATTTGATTAATTCTAGATTTTTTATTTTTTAAAAAATGTTTTTTTTTTTTTAAATTTACTTGACAAAAAATTATCAAATTTTAAAAATAAAAATATTTTTTTTAGTAATAATTAAAAAAATTTACATCAAAATTTAATTTTTAAAATTATTTTTTAAAATATATATTTAATATCTAATTTTTTATTTGTGTTTTTAAATTTTTAAAAATTTATTTATCGTTAACATCTTTTAAAATTCGTTTTATGAGCCATACATAGTTTCAGATACCATTTTGGTATATGTATTCTAAAGTCTATTTTGTCAACTGATTTATCATTTTTTTTTTGTACTCTAGAATATAATGAGTGCCTTAATTGTGATGAAATGACGTATAATAAGGACCCCAGAATTGTTTTCTTTCATTAGACTAGTTGAAGCTATAGGATCGGTAGAAAAAACTTAGCTTGAGCATCTTATTATGTGGTCCAATTTTTCATCTATAAACCCAAATTGCTTTGAAGGAATATAACAAAAATATCGCTGTTATATTAAGCCTATTAATTGGTA
>NC_029786.2:5444647-5445123 GCF_000816755.2 Arachis ipaensis | reverse complement strand
TTTTTTAGAATAAGTGATTTTATAAAAAAATTCTATTTTAGATTGTAATTCCATACATTTTTACCATGTTAGGTGTTCAAATAAACCCTAAAATCTCAAAGTATATGAATCAAGATACAATCAACTTCAAAGACTTTAATATCTTTTGTTCTTTTTTTATTTTTTTAAGTATGTATCTATAAATCAAAACTGATATAATTTTTTAGGGAGTGAAGTTTTTGGCATTGATTTGAGTTTCCCATAAATTGCAGAATGAAGATTCAATAACAGCATGCACATATAGAAACAATACATGCACGAGGCACATTGAAACACATTGGAACACTAAAACCACCGCTAAATTATTAATTGGATATCTACAATAATGATATTCTCATGGTGTTAATCTAAGAAAATGCCAAAAGAATGACCGTACCACTTGATTGGGAGGTTAAATCTGTCCTGATACATGATCATTTTTTTCAAAAGTTTAAGAT
>NC_029786.2:5443744-5444551 GCF_000816755.2 Arachis ipaensis | reverse complement strand
AAATAATAATAATAATAATAATAATAATAATAATAATAATAATAATGGAAATTAAGTTATCCTAAAAGCCATATCTATATACTCCATGTACTTTCCACCCTTACGTTGAACAATTCTTCGTTTAGACCCATAAAAAATAGACAAGAAAAAGAAAAAAGAAAAGTAAAAAGTGTGTATTATATTCCAATAATAAATCATCTCCAAATTAAAGTGTCATAAGGGTATTGGAGTGGAGGCCGCACACTCACTTTGATTGAAATTCAGTTCCACTTTAAATTTGATTCAATTTCTTCCATTCTCACATCAACTAAGTGTGAAAAGGAAAGGTAAAAAATGGGATACAGTTGACTTGTTGACTCGCACACATAATCTTCAAACCATTGGTGCAAAAACCAATCTACCGTTTTCTTTTTCTAAATTTCCTTCTGAAATCATACTAATCTTAAATTACAACAAATATTCGACCCATTCCACATGCTAATGTCATAATCCTATTAAAATCATGACATCACTTCTTCTTCTTCTTCTTCTTCTTGATATTATTGTTATATTGAAATCATTCATTCATATCCAAACCGGCGAGCAAGTAACTATTTAGATGGTTTAAAGGGTCAACTAGTTGACTTGTTATAAAAAATGTAAATAATGACAATAGTTGAACCATCAATAGGATACAATAATGTCATAATTATATTACTTATCACAAGCATTAACATCAATAAACCCTATTTCTTTAATTAAAGAAAGCAACCAGACCTAACCAATTTGTATTTTTGAAATGTCAACTAGTTTACACGTATATTAAAA
>NC_029786.2:5441116-5443711 GCF_000816755.2 Arachis ipaensis | reverse complement strand
TCAAAAAAAAAAAAAAGTGTGAAATTCCTTATATACAAAGAGTTTTCATTTTTTTTATTGTATTTATAAATTTTATCTGATTTCCTTTTTATTTGTTTATGTTTTCTTTTTCCCTTGTTGATCCAGTTGAACCATTCTAATTCTTTCTGAGCAATTTGACAATATTAAAAGCAAGAATCGGCATTTTTGTCACCACAGATTTTTCTGAGGTTGTATTTTCGGGATAACGATCGGTTATTGGATTCTAATTTCTATAATCTTCAGTGTGCACTTTATACATACAAGTTAATATATAGCTGAAAAAATAAAATAAAATAAAATTAGTAGTGTAAATATATACTAGAATTAAGAGTATCTAATTCAATAAAAAAATTAGTTCAAAAGTGAAAAGAAAACTATCCAACAATTATAAAAGTTATTATTAGATATATTTAATTTGATGCGAGATTTATTATATACATCTCTCTTATTACATTTAAACTTGCATATCTAAATTACAAAATTTGAAAGATTGAACATTATCTGCAAATACTTCAACTAATAAAATACAGTAACGTGAAAATTAAGTCTGTGAAGAATTTTATCATAGATTTTTTTCACCTATTTGTACTAGTCTTCTTAGATATATAATTATTTATTATTCAACTCCAACTAAAAAATTCAGCTTCTTTTAGTTTTACGTAAAAAATTATCTATAAGGATAAAAATTATCTGACAAATTAATATCCTTATCCATCCCCAAGCAATGCGGAATCTCTAACAAGATCACTTGAAATTGAATGTATAAACCCAAAAACAATTAATTCAATATGATGAGCACTATTTATGTTTTTCCACAGTTTCGTGAGATTCTTTAAATCGTTTAGGGAGAAGAAAGTTAAAACATATATATACAGCAATTAAATCCGTATAAACTTGAAAAAAAAAAAAATCCGAAAATTGAAAGTTCAAGAGAGCAAAGTGGACCTCTTTCTTTTATGTGGGGTTGAAGTGTCTTGTAGTCTTCAATATACATGACAGAAATTAATATCTTTTGTTTTCTTGTTGCATAGTGTAACTATTTTATTTTATCACAAAAAATAGTGTAACACTATTTTATACACTGATTAGAATATTTAAAAACAAAAAAAAAGTGAATTTAATAAATAATAACACATTGATTAAAAAATAATAATTTAATATTTACTATTATATAAAATTTGTATAGAATAACTATCCGGATACCAGGGATAATAAACATCTCATGTTATAAAAAGCTAATTTTGGGTTCACTGACCTTCCGAATCTGGAACTCTAATACCATATCTTGAAACCACTCATCCCAAAAGCGTAACCTGATAAGATAATGTAACACTAATAATCATATCTCTAATACTTTCTAAACCTTCATTGTACACATTGTACGCTTAGGTCATTGGCTCCCTATACATTCTCTAAAAATAAAGCCCAAATGAGTAAATTATATAACTAATTAAATAACTACAAAAAATTTTAAAGTTAAGATATCAAGTAAAAACAGTAATCAAAATTTAATAATAAATAATCATAAATCACATTAAATTTATTGACATTTATCAAAATAGAGGAAATTAAACAATTAAATATCTTTTAATACTCCCCATATACTCCTAAATCCTAACTATTAATAAAATGTTGTATGAATCCACATTCCACAATATATTATTCCACACAGTAACATCCAAGAGATGACAATAAAAATATCTATGATATTCCTGAACTAGCACTCACTCACGTATATGATGAATTAAATGCAATTCCAAATTAAAGGGTCTAATTTTCCGAGAACTATTAGTCCCCATTTGGATCTATTCTATTGTTTCGAGTTTCAACATTCAGGGAACATAGAGTAATAAGATTGAGGTTACTCTTTTATTGTAAATGAATTACTAAAATTAAAATTAAATAAAAATAATTGTTGTGCCTCATTATTATTATTATTATTATTATTGTCCTTGATATGCATCATATAAAAACATCATAACACTTACCAAACGTGGAAGTCATGCACCCACCCACTGGCACTTAAGTTTGTCTCTCTCCATCACCTACCCAATTTAATGTAATCCAAATACCAACACATATAACCTTTCCATTAGATAGTCCAAAAAAATCTCAACAATGTTTCAATTCAATTGTCACCCCTTCCTAAGAATTCTCAGTGATTCAGTTTCATTCAGATCTCAGACCCACAACAAATGAAATGGTCCATACTACTATGTACTGATCACTTCTGACAATACATATGGAGAATATTAATTTTGATGGCAATGCCAAAAGAGTTATTTGGCTTTATCATTAGTAGATTTGATATTTAATTTGGTGGATTTTGTATTACTAGGAGTGTTATTTGTATTTGTTTTTGTTAGATGTTTCTTCTTCTTTTCTTCTTTTGGGGGATGGTTTAGATTATTTGTTAGAAGGTGTGGTATATGTATTCAAATCGCTCAATTGTGAGTGAGAACAATTTAAATTTTGGTGGTATTTTATTGTGAATGCTGATACACTTTGAAAAAAAATTAAGGAGTATATTACTCTCTAAAAATTAACTTATTACTAAAATAAATTTAAAAAAAA
>NC_029786.2:5440177-5441055 GCF_000816755.2 Arachis ipaensis | reverse complement strand
ATTAAAGAATTAAAGAGTTAGTTATTGTTACCGAGGATGAATATTCTCATAATAACAACAAGAGCT
This sequence comes from Arachis ipaensis, assembly GCF_000816755.2. NCBI lineage: Eukaryota > Viridiplantae > Streptophyta > Magnoliopsida > Fabales > Fabaceae > Arachis > Arachis ipaensis. The sequence continues at coordinate 5,440,989 of NC_029786.2, read as the reverse complement.
TGTACTTTCATAATATATAATTTATTTTTCTTTTTTTCATGCAAATTAAACCTCAATTTTTCTTTTCCCTTTTCCCAATGTTCTACTTGTTTATGGACACATAAGTTCACAAGATAAGGCACAAATTAAGGCAGGTTGAAATAAAGGCACTAATAAATTAATTACCATAATCCATGCAAAAGAAGAAGAAAATCCAAAATCAACATAAATAGAAGAGTGCTCAAATTTGATTTGCATATATCATTTATCTTAGCATCTCTTGATTATTCAGCATTATCCCAAACAAAGAATTAAAAGAGAAGAAAGTGGCATGAAAAAAGCAAGGGGATGTGGCATTTATTTGGATTTTGTTATTAGTAGTTACTACTGTCTATTGTACTTGTTCTGGCAAAAAGTACCATTTGGTTTGGTTAAGGATAATTCAGTGACTCAAAATAAAAGATCTCAAATAAAATAAAATAAAATAAAATATAAAATAACACAATTATTTGGTCCTACTTCCTTCCCATCAATTCCTCCTTTCCAATCCTTTTCCTTTCTTTTCCAAAAGAGTAGTGTACTAATTATTCCAAGGCATGAAAAAAAATTCTAAGAGATAGAAAGTAAAGGAAAAGAAAGAAAGAACTAAATAAAAATTATGAAGATAAAAAGAAATAAAAGAAAAGAAAAGCATCTACATTTTTTTTTCTTTCTTTTTTAACTTTTCATCATTATACAGTTCCCTATCAAAGATCAAACTCATACCAAAGTAGCTACAATTGGAAGAACCAACATTCTGTTATGTCTTCCTCATCCCACTCTATCTATACCTA
>NC_029786.2:5428413-5431051 GCF_000816755.2 Arachis ipaensis | reverse complement strand
ATTAATTTATTATAATTTTGTTATAATATAAATTATTGATCCTATTAAAAAGAATAAAATATTAAAAACTAATTATAACTAAGAATAAAGTCATGAATAATTAAAAATTTATAGTTTAAAATAGTATTAAATAAAAGAGTATTGAGAGTATTAAAAAAATTATAAGTAATATAATTTAATAAAGTATATTTTGATATATTTTTCATATATTATTTTTGCTTTTGATATAAAAATATATTTTATCAATTTTTATATATTATTTTTATTTTAGTAAATAAATATTAATTTTATTATAAATTTAATTAATAATATCTATTTAAATATCTAAATTAAAATAATAGAATAATATAAAAAATTTATTTAAGTTGATGTCTATTTTAGTAATTTTTTATCTAAAAATAATTTTGAGTAGTATAATTTAAATAATATTTACTTTTTTATAATCCATTTTGATATAAAAATTATCAAACATAAATCACTTTAACACAAACTTACTTTTCATCAAAATCAAGTTTACAAAATTAATTTTATAAAAACTCTTTCGCATATGCACATGCTTATGGCTTTAGTTTAGTATAGTGTTACAACTATAATATTCAGGGGAAAAAAACATTTTTTTTTTGAAAAAAATTCAAAAGTGATAGATTGAACTTCTGGCCAAAGGGAAAGCAAAAACTGAAGAAAGATAGTGACTATTAGTTTTATCTTTGTTCGGACAAAAGAGCAAAGTGAAAAAATGTTAAGTACAGTGCATGCTTCTTTCTTGGATGAATACTATTATGATTGATATTGTTGATGTATGTCATTTAATTGTGTCCAATCTTGGTTTATTTATTTTTCAAATGTCAAGTAACAGGCTTAGCTAGTCTTAGCTAAACCACCTTCAACAAAAAAAAAAAAAAAACCAAAAAATTATATAAAAAAAAAACCTAAATTAAACTAGTCATTTACATGACCAAATCATTATGAAAAGAAGCCATGATTTTTGGTCATGATGATATTTATTCTATTATTTTCATGCCTTTTTTTTTCCCTTCTTTAATTTCCATCATCATCATCAAATTAAAAACCAAAGCAACCAACATGGTGATGATGATGATGATGATTATGGAAACTCTTTTCCCTATCAATCAAGCCGCTAACGTTCCTGAATTCTTCAACATGGCAAGGTATAGTTATGGTTCCTTTCTGATCAAAACCATACTCTTCTTCAGCTTCCTTCAATAATTGCATGAAGAGTGGGTGGTTGAAGTATATAACAGGAACAACAAACCTTTGTTGTTCTTCACCTTGACCTACCTTTATTGCCATAAACCCTTTTGGAATAACATCCTTAAACACTTTGTTGCTACTGTTGTTGTTGATGTTGTTGTTGTTCTTCTCACCATGTTGGAGGAGGTGGCGATGCAAATGGAAGCTCCTTGGACTGATCTTTTCTCCATGACCCATCTCTGCAAAAAAACACACAAACAAAAACACACCAAAAAGATTCAAACTTTTCTATGTGGGTATGTGTGTATGTTTCGGAATTTACTTCTCTCTTTCTCTTTCTCTCTCCTTCCTCTGTCTTTCTCTCTCTGAAGAAACTCACAAGAAAACAAGGCAATTCTTGTTGAGGCGGCTTAGAGATGAGAATCTTAGAGAACTTGGGGCGTTGTTAGACATGGCTGCTTATTGAGAAACGCATTACCAACCAAGAAGACTTTGAGATATATAGGACAAAGTGTTAAGAGAGAGAGAGAGTGCAAGTTGTTGCCTTTTTTTTTTTTTTTTTTCTCTTTCAAGTGTGAGAAGGGACACTTGGGTTTTGAAGAGTTGAGGGTAGGATTCAATCACAGCCGTTGGATCTTGGTGGGTGATTTGATGATGAGCATCTTTTGATGGTCAATGAAAGAACTCCACGAGGTTTTAGACTTGACTAGATGCTACCTCTCTTATTATGGACACCTGTGTGATCATTATATATAGCTATAGTAATTAGTAAGAGAAAGAAAATTATTATTATTATTATTGTTATTATTATTAGCAACAGAATTTCTTTTTGGTCAAGTTGATTTTTATATTTTTAGTATTATTAGATTGTGTTTGATCATGATATATTCTTACCCTTTTTTTTGAATTCCTAATATTTATTTAAAAGAACTAGTGGATTAATTATTAGATTAATGTATGATGTCATTTTAAGTGAGAAATATATTACATTTAATGATAACACAGGGAATCTTTAAGTAAGTTTAGATTCTTGTGCCGTTTGAGTTGGGAAAATTAGTTGATTTACTAATTAGTAGTACTATAAGATAAAAAAATTTGATAAGGGTAATTAAGTGTATTTAATTTCTTTCTTGTTTCATTAATTGTGCTTTTGATTTTTTATTATAGAGGATTTGACTCTAGTCTAGATCAAAGGGTTTTTCTTTTCTCTATATAGGTAATTGGACTATTGATATGATAATGGATTAATGGTAATCTTTATGAATTTCAAGTGAGTTTGAAAATTTTCACTAAATTTCACAAATTCTTACGGGGGAGTTTAAAGGGAGTTAAAGTGAGGAGGCACATTGGAAGAGATGGATTTCTTGATAGATTTTCTATGATTTGAAGGCTACGTTTTCTTTCATATATAAAGTTTGAATTTAGA
>NC_029786.2:5427150-5428403 GCF_000816755.2 Arachis ipaensis | reverse complement strand
TCCATATAATTTAAATTAATAAATAAAAGTGATCCGTTAGTTATAACCCAATCCAATTATGCTTATAAATCGAAATTCAAATAAAATAATAAATATGACTTATTTTCAGTTAGAGAGAATCTTGACTATAATGCAACAATTTCAAAACAGATTGAAGGTAGTTACTAAAATATTAGAAAAATATCTCAACCACTTCGAAGAGGTAACATTTTATAAATAAAAAATCTTAACTACATAAAAGGTACACTATTTATTCTAAATAACATTACAGTTAAGCTACACATCCAAGTGTTTTTGGCAACCAAATCCAACCAAATTGGCCAAAACTCAACAAAAATTACTTTCATCACACCAGCGTGTATCACACGCGCATTTCAATAACGCAACTTCTTCGTCTTTATTTTCTCCTTCTATTTCTTCGTTTCCTCCTCCTCCTTTTAAATTCGCGCACGTAGCTTCTTCTCTTTCGTTATCGTAATCACCAACAACACCAACATTTTGCTAACAAAAACCAACATTTTGAATTGAATTTGAATTTATATAATGGACAATGTTCGGTATATTTAGTATTATACAGTGGTTTCGCTTTGATAATATTTTTGATTCATTCTAGACGCAAGTGTTTCTGAATTTGAATTTATATAATAGATAAATGTTCGGTTCATTTGGTATTATACAATAGTTTTTCTTTGATAATATTTTTGGTTCATTCTAGACGCAGGTGTTTCTGAATTCGAATTTATATAATGGACAAATGTTCGGTTCATTTGGTATTATACAATGGTTTTATTTTAATAATATTTTTGGTTCATTTGCAGTCCAGGTGTGTTGTCGATGAATAATTTGTCCCAATGGTTGGAATGACTTTCAAGACAAATTGAATGGAATAGAATAAAATCTAATACAATAGAATAAAGTGATAATAAATAATTTCATTTTTTGGCTAAAAAAGACTCAATCATTAAAAACACATCGAATTCATTTCTGGATCCAAATAAATCTCAATTAAACTAAGAAATAAACCGAAATTACTCAAGGAATAAAATATTTGGTCAATATTTATCAGCATCATCAAGTGAACCTCAATTAATACACAAATGAACCGAAATAAATTAAAAAATGAACCAAAATTATTTAATAATGACAGCAGAGAAAATCAGAACTAATAAAGACGTTCGCAAAATGTTAGTATTATTGGTGATGACGATAACAAAGGAGGAGGAGGAAGAAGAGGAGGAGGGGAAGAAGAAGAA
>NC_029786.2:5426429-5427096 GCF_000816755.2 Arachis ipaensis | reverse complement strand
GACTTTGGAAGAAGAAGAAGAAGGAGGAGGAGGAGGAGCGTGTGATTTGAAAAGTTGTTATAACAACTTGGTTAGACTTAGTTAAGTATTTTGCTTGGATGTAAAGCTTTATTCTAAACATTATACTCATATCTTATTCTTACTTGAGTGTCGGAGTGCTGTTGCAGGTGTCGGAGTGTCTCTCCCAAATGAAGACAAGCTCAACTCTGGACAAGATGAGCTATACCTCTCCCTGGCTAACAAGGCATAAACATTTGACGCCGTCTGCGGAGACAAATTTACTTAACTCCACTATCATTTTTTCTATCCAATTATTTAGCCTCTTTTATAGGTTGTAATCAATGATGAAAGAGCAAAACAATCTCCTTCCTTCTCCCAACAAGGTTAAATTGTTAGTTATAAATAAATCACTGAGGGCTGAAGTACAGAAGATAACCGAGCTTTTGAATAAAAATAAATGAAATAAACATTAGAATAATAAGGAGAACCATTCAGAATAACTAAGGTCATTAGACGAGGCACACTCTCTACACTTTTAACTATGAAGGTCTCACATTCATAGCACATCATTTTATTTAATTTTTCTTTCATATTATTATTATTATTATTATTATTATTATTATTATTATTATTATTATTATTATTATTATTATTATTATTTCTCTGA
>NC_029786.2:5420224-5426389 GCF_000816755.2 Arachis ipaensis | reverse complement strand
ATTTCTCTGATCTCCTTCACAACAAAGAAAAGCTCATGCCAACTTATAAGTCGAGTTAACTACTGTCACACATCAAACAATACACCAAAACGAATGCCCATTTAATCGATCTATACGTCTAATACAAATAATTGTGATTTTGAAATATCCGCAACCAATATATTTTATTCTACTGCATATCAAAAGTTGAAACTTCAAATTCCTTTTCCCGTAATTTATTTCGGAAGGAATCAACTGATTATTCAATACGAAAAGAACACTCAAGTCGAACCTGCAAAGGCAACCAAACAAGTAGTCCATACAAATAGTCTATAACTCGAAGAGCTTAAGCCTCAGGATAGAGCTCAATCTCATATCAAATATACAAAATTGGCCTATACCAACAGATATATCAACCAAAGTGACACTGACAGAAGATGAAAATAAGTTCACTAACATAGAAGATGCACTAAACGAACTAGGAAAAGAATAGTTATAGATTAGAAGTACAAGAAAACACTCAAAAATTATCAGACGAGATGTACATGTTATGCAAACTTTAAAAGGCAAATGACCTTAACAAATCAAATTACAAATCAGTTCTATCTTGATAAAACTATGTGTATGCATAATCCAATTTGCTTATATAAATCTTTTATTTCAAATTTTAATACATCATAACTTCTAATAAAGTATATATTACTCTATATACTCGAATTGCTTCACATTTATGTCTCTTATCATTTCATATGTCAAAATTAATCAATCAATTCAAAAATAAATTCGACTATCAATCAATTTGAGAACAAAACTCGGCTTTATATCAATTCGAAAACAAACTCAGTTATTAATTAGTTTGAGAACAACTATATATATATACTCTGCCAATCATTATCTTTCTACGTTTTATAGTCTCCACTAGACCATGACTAATCTTATATTCTGTTGTTGCTGTATCAATTCTTGAAAGCTAATAGAGCTCTTATCTAAAATGAACTACGACAAATCAATACTGAAGTTGGCATAAAAAAATAACCGACAGTTATAAGTCGGAATCACTTCCAACAAACCGGAAACTATAAGTTGGAATCAATCTAAACAAGTCGATACCTATAAGTCGGAATCACTCCAAACAAATCGGCATTTATAAATCGAAATCAGTCAAAGCAAGGTGACATATATAAGTCGAAATTAATCCAACAAACAATCAACTATGAGTTCATCCAAAAATACACTGATATAAGCAATATCTTTTCCAATAACAAGCTTGACCAACTTTATTTTCAAGATTATCAAGTTGTTCTTGGGGGTTAATCCTCATATCAATATCTTACCCTTATTTCATAATCACTCTCAATTTTCTTTTACTTTATTTAATTCAAGCTTTTCTCTCTAACATGACTATTATTTTTCAAAAACCATAAGTTGAGCTTGGGGTTATTACTATTACTACCACTATTCTGATTTATAGGTCTAAAAGTCAAAAGCTCAATTGTTTTATTAAAAAATATCACAGGTCAAACGTCGGAGCTGTGATCCGTTAGTCATAACCTGACCCAATTATGTCTATAAATTAAAATTCAAATAAAATAATAAATGTGACTTATTTTCAATTAGAGAGAATCTCCACTATAATAGAACCATTTCAAAATAGATTGAGGGTGATTACCAAAAATATCAAAAAAATATCTCAACCACTCCAAAGAGGTAACACTCTATGAATACAAAATTCTAACTATGTAAAAAGTACACTATTCTAAATAACATTATACTCATCTCTTACTCTTACTTAGTTAAGTATCGAAATGCCTTTGCAAATGTCTATCACCGTCATTCTTTTTGAAGTCGATATATACTTTATCCCTCCCAAGTGAAACAAACTCAACTCTAGACATGGCGAGCTATATCTCTCTCCAACTTACAACACAAAAACAAAAAATAAATGAATAACTGTATCTCTAAACAATAGCCTCTACTTATCTATTGAATGATGATTAGAGTTACTAAATTTCAATGAAAATGTTTAATGCCATTAGAAAACTAAAACACAAATAATTATTTTTAGCTATCATAAATAATGCTTTTTTTAATTGAATTTGGTAGTATACGAAGGTTTTTAATTTATAGTTATTTTTTTGCTTTACAATATAAAATTTTAGAAATTAACAATGGTTTGGAAACGAGATTAAGATTACTTTTTGTAGTTTTGAAATATAAATTTAGAGGATCGTGTGCGTGACATAAAGTTGTATTGGTTCTCCTTGCTTCAGGTTGGCATCTCTAGAGTGCGGATAAGTATAAATACAAGAGAATCTGACGCTCAAGTTAGTATAATCTAAGAGGTATAAAGATTAGAGATAAATAATATACAATTAACGTATGTTTAAATTATTTATTGATAGTGTTTGTACGATAAATTTGGAAAGAATTTGAATAGATTCGTAAAAATATATATTATCTGATCTATATTATGTTTTTTATGAGTCGACATACTTACCATCTTGGATCATTTTAAAAGCACCAATAACTGAGGTGTTGAAGTCAGGGGCAAGCAACGAGACTTGGGCTTTGATCGCCTCCTCGGTAGTAGCTACCGCGTCCTGGGCATCTTTAAAATCTCTTTATTCTTTTTCTTCATGTTTGTGACCTCAAGGCGAGTTGCGCCTTCGGATCTCACGGCCTCCATTAGCTCTTTTTCCAGTTCTTTCACCTTACCCTCGGCCACTTTGACCCTACCTTGAGCGATGTTCGGCTACTTCGAAAGGGAAAACTTCTTATCAACAAGACGCTAGATCTCGTCGCCTGCCTCCTTCATTTTTTTCTCGGCTTCGCTCAGTTTGGCTTCTAAGGTATCTTCTTTAGCCTTTAACTTGGTAATTTCACGATGGGCCATCATGTACTTCCCATTTAATACCTAGCACTGGGCCAAGACCGACTCCATTTTCCTGGCGATGGCGACATCTCGAAAAAGGCTTCGATACGTCCACCTCACATGGGCGGCCAGGTCCTCATCCCGGAAGAAGTTTTTAGTGCCCGGCAGTAGCTGGGAGTTGATGAAAAAGTCTGTGTCGAAGTTTTTCTCTATTACGAAAAGAACTTTTCCTGGACTGGAGCTCGATTTCCTTTTCTTGGAGTTGGGGATCACAAGCACTTCCAGCTCCTCATTCAGAGCACCTGAAGACTGTTCAACCCCCCACCGCTTTGTCATGGGCAACGTCACCACCAGCGCTGTGTCTGGGAGGTAGCCTAGGCAGAGGCTGAGATTGAACCTCTAGTTCGTCGGCTTGAGGAATCTCAGCTTAAGGAGTGGAGGCAGAGTTATTGTCATCATCAGGAAAGAAGTGAGTCATCAAATGACTAATTGATGTATTTCCAGCAGCTATTCCAACTGCAAAAGGAAAAGAAAACCAAGTTACGAAATCCGCAGTAAAGCAGCAGTATGTAAATTGGGACATCATCAAGAATAACAAAAAAAAAAATATGAACTTATCTACGTAGTCTCGTCTGACTTTCCGGTCACCCATTAGAAGGTGAGGGTTAAGGGGATGAGAACCAAATATTGTCAGCAAGACATCGGCAATCTGTTGGTTCTGCCGACCTAAATCTTTATAGGTCATTTTAATCAAGTAGTTAGAGCCGGCGCCGAAGCTCTAATAGGTCAGAATGCGCCTATTTTCCTCAGATAAGTCAGAAGGAATGACAACTTTGAACTCACCTTATTTTTAATTTTTGTTTAAAGCTATGAAAAGAATCTTCAAAGAGGCCGAAAATTCTACTATTCAAAAAAAAAATTCCTTTTTATACTTATCCTCCCGAAAAGGATTTGTGAGTAAAAAAAAAATATTCTTAGATTAACTACAAGTTTATATTCAGTCTAAAAACTGGAGTGGAACAATAACTTGTATAATATTTTATTGATAAATTTAAAATGCATATATTATGTATTAAAAAATCTTCTCATGCAGTTTTATAATTTATAAGACATCAACCAAAGGAAAAAAAAAAAGAATAAAAGATAATATGACTATATACAGGGACGGATCCAGAAAATTTAGTATGGAGGGGCTAAATTTTAGATAATTTTTTTTTTCATTCCATAAAAATAATTAACATATAGTTATTAGAGTTGGTTTTTCAAAAAATTTATCAAAAATATATATATATATATAATTATAATTTTTTTTACAATTTTATTTTTAATATGCTAGTTACATAAAAAAATATAACAATATCAATAGTACATTATAAAATTATAAAGTACCAATAATTTATAGCGTGTTTAGTTAAAAATAATCACATATCTTATTAATTAAAATTAATTTTTTCAAAAAATTTTAAAAATTTAAAAATAAATGATAAATTATTAATTATTTGAAAGACACAATACCTTTATAGAATACAAGATATAAAATATTTTTATAAAAGTTTTTCTTTCAACAACGTAAATTTAGAAGAAAAATAAGTATTTTTTATAAGAAAAGAATATCTAAAGTACATAATGTGATTATCAAAATATAACTACGTAAGTTATTATTAATATAATAATATAAATTTTAAATATGTTAATATCAAATAAACAAATGATGATATATAAATATAGTTTCTAAAAATTTTGGGGGGAGGCCGAGGCCACTACTCGCCTCCCTCTAAGTCCGTCCTTGACTATATATATGTCCCACGTTTAGGAATCAATTATATGACGATTGAGTATTGTGTTTGTGCCCACCGTACCACTCACAATGATATAGATTGGCCACCCGACAATTGCATACAGTACGTATAATAAATTTATTTGTGATTGTTAACATCAAACAGCATAAGGTCACTAATTAATTTGCATGCATTGCACTAATATATGGTAAGGTTCAAGTGCCTATTAAGTTATTAAATGATCTAAAAATATTTAAAGATAATTTATCATTACAATAAAATTTAAAAATAAATAAATTAATTAAGACATAGTGAAATTTTAAATAGTTTAATTTAGAGAAATAAAACTTGCTTCCCCAGAGAGATTTGTAAAGTCTTAAGTGGCGTGCATTCTTTTTTTCTCTGTTTGTGAAACATATATATAGTTATATACTACCTTACCATAGATTAAAGTAAGAACATTTTAACCCATTTTACAAAAATACTCTTCAACAACAATTATATATATGCGGATTAGTCATATTTTTGTAATAATAATATGAAACATATATTTTATTAACCTAATAATAAATAATAATTATACGAATTCGAATATTAACTCGTAATATATTATCATAATATGTTTTTGTAAAATAAGTTAAAGGATATTTTATTTTAATCTTAAAAAAAAGTTTAATTACTATGCTGGTCCCTATAGTTTCGCAAAATTTTTAATTAGGTCTCTATACTTTTTTTTCTTTTAATTGAGTTCTTGCACTAAATTTTTTTTTAATTGGGTCCCTATACTTTTTTTTCTTTTTATTTAGGTCCTTGTACTAATTCATTTTTTTTAGTTGGGTCCCTATAAAATTAAGCCAATTACTACTAAGAAGAATTTAATTGAAAAAAAAAATTTGGTGCAGGGACCTAATTAAAAAAAAAAGTATAGAGATCTAATTAAAAATTTTATAAAATTATAGAGACCAACAGAATAATTAAACCTAAAAAAAAAAGAGGAGTAGGTTTTGTAAATAGAGATAGAGGACATATTTTATTTGCTTCCATTTTTTTTTGATAAATTAATGATAAGTAAATTATTTTTGTGATAAATAATGATCCTAAAATGTATGAGGGGAGAGTGGGGACACATGGGTGAAGGTGAGAGCAAATGGAGGTGACAGCATGGTGATCAAAGAGACAGAACCAATAGCAGGTTTGGAACATGTACTCCCAACGCTTCCAAAGCGCCACATTTGTATCTTTCATGGCACTTTATGTGGCTACACACAATCTCACACTTCGGAAAAGTCTACAACTCTTGTACAAATCGTCCTCTGCATTCTTGTTTTCAATATTAAAGAAATTAAAATGTGAATATGAAAAAAACAAATTAAAGAAATTGAGTAACATATATGATAAAAATATCTGTAGTTGTATCTTCTTTAGTTTTTTTTTTAATTAATTACGTAATAGAGGTTTAAAATATCAATGAATAGGAAGTATAGTTTAGAACATCTCTAATATTTAGTTTTAGTTTAATTTTATTTTAAATTTTAC
>NC_029786.2:5411817-5420117 GCF_000816755.2 Arachis ipaensis | reverse complement strand
TTTTTTGTCACAATGTTACAATAACAACATTGTAATGTTTATTTAATGAATTATATAAGTGATAATATTTCACTTGTTTTTTTTTTAAATGATACCTTCTTTCCTTACTAATACTAGTATCATTTCAGTAATTATATCTTATGCAAGTTTTAATTTTAAATTAATTCAATTACTCAAAAGTGATATCCAAAAAATATTCCACTTCTAAAGTCACTTTTTTTTTTGAAATAGCTCTTCTGAAAATAAAAAAATACATAAGTTATTACTATCCATAATATATATTTTATCTTTAATTCTATTCCCAAAAAACTAATATATGTCATAGTATTCTAAAAATTTAAGTAGATAAAAAAAGATATGTTAATAATTATTTTTCTAACACGTCTCCTCAAACAAAAGCATCTTTAGAATTTATTTGAGTTTTTTGCATAAATCTTCTTTTTTCATTTTATTTGTCTTGCGTTTTTTTTCTTTTAAGAGATGAGAAAAATCAAATTTTAGACCTTTTCATCATAAAAATTTTGATATTATATCATGATATTATTTTTTTTTAAATTTAAACAAAATAAAAAAGACACAACCAATATATATAAATAATCTACTAAACTTATTAAAGACCAATTTCAAATTTGCCCTATATATGGTAAACAAAATTTATCTTATTTTTGAAATCTTAAATTTGAGTGAAAGGAATATATTCCAAAAGAGACGTGCATAAATTTTTCAAGTCATGTTATATTATTCAAATTTAATAAAATCCCTAAATATATTATCCAATTATTGATGGTATATTTTCTTCAATAAAAGATGGAAGAGAGTCTGGATAAGTTTAAATATATTATTTATATTCGTAATAGAAAAATGAATTACATTATTTGTGCCGCAAGAAATTAAATATATATAGCGTTTATCTTTGTCTTTTTTGTTTTCATGTTTCTGCTATAGGCTTGATATGAATAATTATGTTTTGCTTTTTCCACTTGGAAGTTGCCGGGTACAATGTATATATAGTGGGAATAAAAATATTCCAAATTCGATCATGTGTATATTATTATTGCACAATATCACACTCTAAATTAGTATTCGTATTGCATTTAATTTAGTATGGTAATACTAGTTAAAATTAAAGTTAATTAAAAAGGGGATATTTGTGGGGGAATTTCTATTTGATGGAGATTGCACTATAAATATAGTTTATTTATGAATCTCATACGTTATATTCTATATAATGATCACTAATTGAATTCTTAATTAACCATGTAGATATCTTTAAGGATCAATGAGTTATGATTGAAGTGATGGTATATATTTTATTCTTTTTTCAGAATCAAGTAATTTTCAAGCATGACTATATCCTTTCGTTTTTAGAATCTTAAAAGACTTACACTTGATAATAATACGCTGTCGTTTTGAAAAATGTTACCTAACTTTTTTTTCTACTCACTCCAATTGTATTAGTAACTTAATTTTAACTAGTAGTTAAATGTCCTTAAGTAAGAATAATGCTGGTTAACATTATTAGTTTCTTAAATGAAAATTATTAATTACTCTTTACCATAAACAATTTATTCAAAACTTTTAAGAGATGATTTGTAGAGATATATAAACAGTAATATTTGTAACATGTTCTCTCACGCAAAAATTATTTTTAGATTTGAAGTGTATTTGTATTCTGATAAATTCTACTCTATTACAGGGTTTTATTTTTTTCTAAGATCTTCCCTCATCTCATGAAAAAACAAGAAGCAATTTATTGTGTCAAGATCATCATCTTCCTGCAATAGAATATATGTCACTAATAGTAACAACCTGTGAAGTTTGTTGACTTTCCTACTTGCTAAAAGATCTTCACATTGACCATCCTCAACCAATTCCTCTCTATTATAATAGCTAATCAACACGACATATTGCAGCTAATCTTATCTTTCGCGAGTGTACTAAATATTGTTTGAAGTAAATATTGTTATTAGGAGTAGTAAATATTGTTAGAAGACAACTAATTAGTTAAGATATCTGTGTAATTTAGGAGTGTTAAAATTCTCTAAGACATAGAAATTTTGATAGATATAGTCCTGACGAAAAAAAAAATTTCGTAGAGATAGGGATATGGCCAATTTTTTTCCGAGGCATATGCGAGGACCTAAGCGGGAATTTTCGCCTCCTCTCTCGCTATTTTTCGAACTTTATGAATTTACTTAATTACCCCATTGATTTACTTCTAGCAAAGGGTTTTTATAGTAATTTCACATGTCTCATATATTTAGATAACAAATTCTAACCCTAATTTATGACTTTCCAGTTCTCATTCTCCTTTAACACTGTCCGTTTCTCCCCATACGACCATACCCCCACTTCTCAGCATAGCCTATGACCATTTCTTGTAGCACCATAGTCGGCACTCTCCTTGCTCAATATACCGTTTCCCACATCAGTAGTCATCATTAGTCACTCTGCCACTCTACTATGCCGTTGTTAGCATTTCTTCTCTACTCTGCCGCTGCTCGCGCCCCATCTCTACTTTCACATCTCTAGCTCGTCGGTTCTCTAATTGTCGTTGATCGCCTCTTGTTCTGATGTTTTCGAAGATCGTGTCTAATTCTGCTCCATCACTTTTAGTGTTTGCTGCGAGATCCCTTTTGATAGTGTTCATCACCGTCAGTTGTCCTTCCTCCTCCTCCTGCTCCACTTCAAGTTCGAATCCCATTTTTTTGTTTCTATTCCCATTCTTTTTCTATTTGATTCTCTGCCATAATGCTGTGTTTTAGGGCTTGTTTGCTAAATTATTGTGTTCTTCTTTACTGAATGTTGTAAATGAAATTATTTTGTGTATTTTAATTCTTTGCTAAATGCTTATTAGTCCTAATTATTTTGTGTATTTTAATTCTTTGCTGAATGTTGTAAATGTAATTTTTTTTATGTTCTTGATGTATTTATTTGCTGAATGTTTATTTGACTTGTGTTTTTGGTATTTTTTGAGCTATGTTATTACTGTTCTTGACATAATTATTTATTGAATCTGTTAGAAACAAGAGACTAAATTGGAGAAAGGATTTGTGTATTATTAAGGGTATTCAAGTTGTCTATACAAGATGTCTGGAATGATACAATATAGAAAGGTATTTATAGGGACTAAGAGAATCGTAATAATAAAGACGTAATATTCTGTAATAAATATTCAGATATACTAAATAATTCTAATTGATCCTAATTGATCCTAATTATATTCTAACATCCCCCTCAAATTCAAGTGACAACTTGAGTTTGAAATCTATTTAAAACAACGAAATAAAGAGAAAAAACCTGCATAAACTGATAAAACAGGTGCAGACGGAACTGCCGGAAGGAAGCGCAGATGGAACTACCGCTAGTCTGAAGGAAGCGCAGACGGAACTGCCGCTTGTCTGAAGGAAGCGCAGACGGAACTGCCGCTATTTGAAGGAAGTGCAGATGGAACTGTTGGAAAGAAACGCAGACGGAACTGCCACAAGGAAACACAGACAAAACGCAGATGGAACTATCACGAGAAAACGCAGACGGAACTGCCACGAGAGAACACAAACAGAACTGCCACAAGAGAACGCAGATGGAACTGCCACGAGAGAATGCAAATGGAACTGCCACGAGAGAATGCAGATGGAACTGCCAAAAGAGAACGAAAACTATATGATTTCTCATGAGAATAGGTAAGCAGTGGATGACAATGGTATTTGATCATTCGACTCGAAAAAAAACACAAGACAGAAAAATAGGCTAGGCGGTGATGTAAACAAGCATCAAAGGAGTGACAAAAGAGAAAGAAAAAGGGCATAGAAAAAAATGCAAAAATTACGGTGATTTCACCGCAAGGAAAACAACTTATACTCTTCAAGGAGGATACCATGGCTCTGATACCATGTTAGAAACAAGAGACTAAACTGGAGAAAGAATTTGTGTATTATGTTAGAATATAATTAGGATTAATTAGGATCAATTAGAATTATTTAGTATATCTGAATATTTATTATAGAATATTACGTCTTTATTATTATGATTCTTTTAGTCCCTATAAATATCCTTCTACATTGTATCATTCTAGACAACTTGAATAAACAACTTGAATACACTCAATAATACACAAATTCTTTCTCCAGTTTAGTCTCTTGTTTCTAACATGGTATCAGAGCCATGATATCCTCCTTGAAGATGATAGGTTGTATTCCTTACGATGAAATCACCGTAGTTTTTACACTTTTTTTCTATGCCATTTTTTCTTTTATTTTTGTCACTCCTTTGATATTTTTTCACCTCACCGATTAGCCTGTTCTCTCTGTTTTGTGTTTTTTTTCGAGTCGAATGATCAAACACCATTGTCATCCGCTGCTTACCTATTCTCATGAAGAAATCATATAGTTTTCGCTCTCTTTCGGCAGTTTCGTCTACGTTCTCTCGTGGCAGTTCCATCTGTGTTCTCTCGTGGCAGAAAAAAGAGACTAAGTTGAAGAAAGAATTTGTGTATTATTGAGTGTAATCAAGTTGTCTATTCAAGTTGTGTGGAATGATACAATATAGAAGGGTATTTATAGGGATTAAGAGAATCATAATAATAAAGACGTAATATTCTATAATAAATATTCAGATATACTAAATAATTCTAATTGATCCTAATTGATCCTAATTATATTCTAACAGAATCAATTCAATTTGACTTATGTTCTTGCTATAGAGAGATAGAAAATAGGGTCAGTAGAAATTACAAAAAATGCAAAAAATAGTAATGGAGCAAATATTCTCCACGTTGAAGATTGAAGGCGGGAATAGAGAGTATATTAGAGTTCGGGAACGGAGAATAGGGAGGCATCTCCCGTCCTTTCCTACCCATTGACATTTCTAGTGTAATGTAATTAATAGTCATATTATTATAACTAGAAGGGAACAACAGAATCAATTAAACTTATCATTTTACATATATCTATTTTTTCACGCTTTTCTTTTCTTTTGAATAAGCTCATTTTTCCTTCTCTTCTCTTAGCTTTTCGCTTTTCTCTTTTACTCTCCTTATATTTTTTTTTTGTAGTTTATCTTATACTAATTTTTTTTATAAGAATTAAACTTAAAATTTTTAATTATAAAATATTTAATATCATATTATAAAATTATTTATTTTAAAATATAGACAGATAATAAAATTATATGAATAATTATATTTTTAATCATCTCAGATATCTCTTACAAAAATTTGTAATAAATTGTATTAGTTAAAAAATAAATAACTAAATAGGGGATATAATTGGAAGGGTATTTAAGAAATTTAAAAATAATATATGAAATTAAGAATCTTCAAACAAATGGCCAAAGAGAAGGGGGGGGGGGGGAGTGTTGCAATATTTGGTGAAAACATGGTAGTTTTGAGGAGTATTATTAAAAACAATCACCAACATTATGACAAATGAGTCCTTATCTTTGGCTTGGTGTTCCCTAGTCATGCTTTTGCCTAATGGGTCCCAAATAAATCTTTGATCTTGTGCTAGATTTTCAATTACATTTCATTCTCAATGGTGGGTTCCAATGCCGGCTTGCAATTCCTTTCCAATTAATTAGGCCTCAAAAAATTATTTCAAAATTTAAATATTAAGTTATTGTAAAATTAAAATAAAATAAAAGCGTATAATCTTATTAAAAAGAACAAATAAAATAGTCAAGTAATTTTTTTTATTATTCACGGTATTTTTTAATCAGTAGATAAATGACTAATTCATCGCAGATTGGAGCTTTATTTAAGAGTTTGTTATTAGCCAATGAATTCCTACATACATAAGACAGAATTTAAATCTCTAATACTTACTTAAATACGTTAATTAATGAACTAACTACTAAAACAACTTAAATTAATTAATAGTGAAGTAATTTAAAACTAGCTAGCTTTAGTAAAACTTGTATGGACACATGTGGGGTAATATTTATGGACTATCCTTAGCTGCATAGATAAGGTCAAAGTCAAACTTCAGATATTATGATTAGGCGAAGTTTTTATTTCTTTTGAGAAATGTTATGGTTTATGAAACGAAGAAAATAAAATATGTCAATTCGTTGAAGAAACAGGAAGGAGATCAAAGTGGGGTACGAAGTAGGATGCATTGGATCCCCTCTACCCCCAACTTTTGATGCTGTGAGTAAATGGTTCCTCCAAAGCCAAATGTATTTTTGTGGTGTTCAATTCATATAGTTGGGAACATTCTATTAATTCATATGTCTAATTGAATTGTAAAGATGAGGAACTGAAATTATTAAATGTTCCCTGTGTAAGCTTGGATATATGTTACAACATTTGGTTACATTGTCCATATTTCATGGCAAGCTTTAGCTAGAGCAACAGAGATTACACTATGATGAGAATTGATATACTCAATATTATAATTATTGCTCATAACGTTAATGGTCCATTATGTAATTAATTTCTGAGAATTAGGGGTGGCAATATGTACTCTATCCGGGGGTATCCAATCCGATCCCATCCGATCGGGTAGAGTTGTCAACCAGATCCGCAGCGGATAGGGTAGGGTGCGGGTAGGGTTCTCATATGCAAGTAGGGTAGGGTGCGAGTTGAGCTTCAACCCTACCCGACTAACCCGCACTGTATATACGTATATGTTATATACTTATATAAAAATATGTTTTACGTGGATGTTGAACCAAAAACTTTTCACTAAATGCAAAAGATCCTTAACTACTAAAAGAAAATCATTAATTAATAATTTAATATATTTTTTTTTACATAAAAATAAGTTCTATTTTAAATTATCATCAAGTTATATAATAATAGTGTATCTTTTCTGTAACCCGCGGGTAGAGTTGAATACCCGTGGGTTAAGAGTGGTAGGGTTAGGGTTGAGATATTCTTAACCCGCAGGTAGGGTAGGGTTGAATTTATATAAAAATCTCAACCCGCGGGTAGGATTAGGGTTGGATCCAAACTCTACCCTACTCTACCTATTGCCACTCCTACTGAGAATTATATATTATTTAAAAAAAAATAAAAAGTCCACATGTTCAATTTTACAGAATTTTTTTTAATGTATGTTATATTGGTGTATTGCATAAATGTGAATTAAGAAGATGTAATACTAACATATGGACTATAAAATAATTAATCGATCTAATTTATCTTACAAAATGAGTGATTAAAAGTATTTGAACAAAAAAATTAAAGTATCTTGCACGAAATTTTTAAAATCCAATTCAGGTGTATTTACTAAATTAAAAGTATTACTTTTAATAAGAAAATGTGCAACTTGCATTATTAGTGTTAGTGCGTGGAGTAGGACTTTTACTATGTCTAGTTATCCACAATAGATCAATAAATTTAAGGATTAGATATTAACCACTTAAATTTCCTTAACCACTTGAAATTTTTTCTTATCCTAGCACTTTATATTATATCTATATATATTTGGCCATGATGAGGAATAAGGACTATGGAAAGATGCAAAGTCAACATAAAAAAGTGCCCTATATAGTATATACCATCAAATCTGGAAGGAGCAATGTAATTAAGTGCATATACAATCAACTTGGATGGTTCGAATGGTCAGCTCAGTCGTCCGCTTAAACAAGTGTCGAGAGTTCGAATCCCGCATTGTGCATGCAGCAACCCATTGACCAACGACAAACCCTTAAATGGAGCTCCAATCTGCGACAAATTAATCCTTATTGGCCTGTCGAGTTGAAAAATACCGTAGACAACCAAAAAAATAAGTGCATATATAATAATAAGTGATATTTTTCTTTTGGAAGAAAAGCAAAAGTGTGTAACACAAAGATTGTTTTTGATTAGTTACACAAGTTATTGGACCTGACTTTTTCCCAATCTATAGAGACAGAGATGTATAGAAATCTTCACGAACTAAAATTAAATGCATCTTTACTTAATGATCCAACGGTTGAAAATGATGGATTCAAAAAGAAAAAGAGTTTTTGACAAAAGAGATAATAATATTTTCTTTTCCAAAAAAGGTATTCATCAATAATATACCATTTTTCCTCATGCATATATTTTTTTGGTATAAACCTTTAATTTTAGAGTTTAGGGCTTAACAAAATTATCTGAATTATTGTTATATATCATTTAATTTGTATAACGATTTATGTGTCTTTTTTTATTAGTTTAAATTTTCGAAAAAATCATTCTATAATATCAAAACTTCTATGATTGACTAGAATTCAATTCTTATTATCCCAAAAAATATAATATATAGCAATAAAATAAAAAAGAATCTATGCAAAAATAATAAAAAAAAAACTTTAATTTTGTTTAGATGGAAAAT
>NC_029786.2:5397526-5411701 GCF_000816755.2 Arachis ipaensis | reverse complement strand
AACATAAGGTAAATAAAAAAAATGGCGTAAAAATTTAAATAAACTAAAAAGGATCACTTATTTAAGAATCTCTTATAATTTCACACTATTATTCTAGCTAGCGCTATACAAATTAAAAATACTGTGTGCTGTATATTTATAATCAACATTGATAACTACATTTCAACATAGCATTTCCTATGTGCATCTGCACGAAAGCCAATTCTTCAACTGATTCAATGTACTTAATTCCAGTTTTGATGAGTGGGTTGCTGAATTCTCTGTATCCAACAAAGTTTAAATACTGAAAATCAAATTAGACATCAAATCATTCTGGTTATTAGTTTAGAAATTTAGGTATTTAACTAGCCCAATTGGAATTTAACCAAAATAACATAACATACATATATAAAATCGAATAAACACACGAAACACAAGTATATATATTGTTTAAAATCAATATTATATTAGTATTATAAGTTTATAACATAAACCAAATCAATAACCATATAACTACATAACACAATAACACAATGACAACAAATCAAACACAAAGTAATAATTTGCAAAAGTTAATCATCGATTAACGGTAGAAAATTAATCAAATTTAACATTTCAAGTTTTTAACTATAAAATTCATTTATTTTATTTTATTTTATTTTTGTTTCGAAGGTAAAGTGAATCTGAGTCTGTTACTTGTGCAGCTAGAAAGCTGAGTCTTAACTTAGCAGAATCGAAAATGAAGAGAGGAACCAATATGAAGTTGTCTTTAGAACTGAACATTAGCATTAGAATGAATTGAATTGAATTGAATTGAAGTGTAGTAAGAGTAGCAGTTGCATCCTATATATACAAAGCTGAAGCCATGCTGCACTACTATTTTGCAGTAACAAAATTTAACTTACTTTACTCTATCTATCTAACTTTCAGATAAATTTTAAAATGGTCTCTGAGATTAGCGTCGTGCACTAAAATCGTCTTTGAGATTCTAATTGATGCACCAATGATGTTCCTGAGATTGACAAAAGTACACCATGTTAGTCCCTAACCCATTTTCCATTATCAACGTGATGACATAGCGTGATGACGTGGACTATTAATAACACGGGTCACTACTCCATGGTTTGACCACGTATAATGGTATGATGATGTGGTGACCAGTGCACAACTAGAAAATTACTTAATACAGACATATTTACAGAGAGATTTGGTCTTTATTACAGACAGATTTTTGGTTACCGACGGATTTCGTCCCTCTATAAAAGCCTCGTCGAAAATTATTTACCGACAGATTTTTTTCGTCGGTAATTTACCGACAGATTTTTACCAGTTACCGACAGATTTTTCCTCGGTAAATTCTCCCCTTCATTTTCCTGGAATGTCAAGCTTTCTGACGGATTTTCGTCGGTAATTAGAGACAGATTTTTCGACGAATTTTCCGTCAATAATTAGCAACAAATTTTTTGATAAATTTTCCGTCAGTAATTGTTGTCTTGGAAAACCATTCCAAACTCTGGATACAGACAGAAAATCCGTCTGTAAGATAAAATAGAATTTTTTTTTAAATTTTCCATTATAAAATAAATCTGTCGGATTTTTAAATACTTAAATAAATCTTTTAAAATAATCAGTACTCGAATTTTTTCCTTACTTTTTCTTTCAATAAGGAATCATTTTCTCAAAAGCAGAACAAAGCACACCCTATATATCAATATCATGAACACTTAAAAGTAAGTAACATTTGGATTGAATTGGAAGAAAACCAAAAATACTCGATAAGATTCCTCCTCCAACCTATCCCTATTAGCTTCAACCCGTTCCTCATACTACTTCAAGAACACCTTGTACCTATCCAATGCAAGCCCACCAGTATCATAGTCTTCATCCACAATCACGCCACCTTTAAGTTGTTCCAAACTCACTCTCCTGGCCAGCATCTTATGTGCCTCCCTCATGAACGCCAGCTCATCCCTGTCCACCTCCCATCCTCGCGGTGGCCAATCCTGTGGCGGCAAGCGCACCACCATAGGACCCACCCAAAGCATCTCAATAGGCTCCAGAATCTTCCCTTTGATCTCAAACTGCTTCTCAGAGAATTTGTCCTCGTCCATCCCCAATTCCTCCATCTTCTTCTTTTTGTAGCTAGGGCTCAATATGTTGAACGCTTCAATGGCTTTGGAAGTTTTCAGAGGCACCTCAGTATGAACTAATTGAACTAATTGAACAACAAAATCTACACAATTAGTATTTCAAACATGAAAGTAAAAATCCAGAAAACTGAAAGTGATATACTCAGAAATTAACCGAATTCGAGGATAGATTCTCGATATTCTGAAACAGGAAAATTCTATGAGTGGTAGCAGATCTAGAAGTGCGAGAAGGAAGATGAAGGAGAAAGAAAGAAAGAAACAAAGCAAAAGAAAAATAAAACAAAATAGTTATGCATGCATAAGAGGACAGCAAAAACAATAAGAACTGGACGACAGAAACCATACTGGGACTACAACGACGACAGAGCGCTGCAAAGTGTGAGGAGCGGCGGTGAATCGGACGAGATGCGAAAAAGCTTGACAGAAAATGGTGACCTGGAGGAGAAGCTAGCGTCATTGTAGCAGCGAATAGGAAGAGTGATAAAGGCGTGGAAGAGATTAGGGTTACCTGCACAGCTGAGGTGAGATCAAATCGGAGTGATTTTTGCAATTTCTGCACATTAGGGCTCGATACGACGGCGCGAGCAACACACGAAGAAGAGTCGGGAGAGGGTGTGACGAAGCTTCAATGTGCGAAAGTTCAATGCGACGACGGTGCAAGACGGAGAGGCACTAGCGATGGAGCATTTGGAGGAAATAGGTGTGGAGGCGCCGATAGGTGTTATGTGAAATGAGGAGGCATCCATAATGCAAAAGTCTTTCATATTTTCGATGAAAAATTTTAAATTACAAACAGATTTTCTGTCTATAATAATTTATTAAAATAGAATGTTTTGTTCATGTGAATATAGACGGATTTTCCGTCTATATTTATTTCTCACGAAAAAATATTAATTTTTTCGACAGATTTTTTTTTCGTCTGTAATTTATACTAATTCATTTTTTTTTTGTTTCTGACAAAAATTCTGTCGCAAAATTTGTCTATATTTTCGTGGGATAAAATCTGTCAAAAATATATGCCTGTAATAAGTAGTTTTCTAGTAGTGGTGACACGTGGCATGCTGATGTGGATGGTTGTGCCATGTGTCACAATGCTATTTGGCTACGTATCCATTTGTGCCACGTGTTGCAACAATATTCGTCCACGTCTCGTCCATTATTTCATTATTGTAGATGCACCAAATTAGTCCCTCACTTTGCCTTAAGTGACTCATTTTAGTCCCTGAAATTGAATGTCGTGCACCAAACTAGTCTGTTCGTCAGTTTTTTCTCATTTTTTCTATAAATTCAAAATTCTCAATATCTTTGAATGCATTAATTTCAATTCTATTTTTTCACATGTTATTCAAATACAAGTGTTTTTATAAAATATTTTTTTCTTGCGGATACCCCTAACCGCCGTCTTGGAGTTGTCGTGAAGGCATTTCAAGCACCATCACTACCATCTCTGACCTTTTTCGTCTAGACTAAAGAGGTCGGAGATGATAGTGAGAGTGCTTGAAGTGCCTTCAGTCTAGCCTATTTACACATAATGAAAATGTGTATTTCATAATAATGAAAAAAAAATGTTTATTTTAATTATTGATTTCTTATTAAAAATACATGTTTTTTTATGAAAAAATATGTCTAATCAATCATATAATTCTTTTTTTTATAATAACATACTTATATATTACAAAATTTACCAATATTAAATTATTATAGAAAAAATCATATAATTAAAACTAAAATTTTAAATTTTTTTATGAAAGCACTTATATTTAAACAATATATGAAAAAATAGAATTGGAATTAGTGCATCCAAAATATTGAAAAATTTAAATTTTTTTTAAAAAAGAGAAAAAAACTAGTGAAGAGACTAGTTTGGTGCATGACATTAAATTTCAGGGACTAAAATGAGTTACTTAATGTAAAGTGAGGGACTAATTTGGTGCATCTACAATGATGATATAATGGATGACACGTGGACGAATACTGCTGCGACACGTGGCCAAATAGTATTGTGACATATGGCACAACCATCCACATCAGCATGCCACGTATCACTGGTCACCACATCATCATACCATTACACGTGTCCAAACCATGGAGTGACATGTGTCACTAACAACCCACGTCATCACGTTGTTAATGGAAAATGGGTCAGGGACTAATATGGTGCACTTTTGTCAATGTCAGGGACGTCATTGGTGCAATTGGAATCTCAAGGACGATTTTAGTGCACGATACCAATCTCAGAAACTATTTAGGGATTTAACTTATCTAACTCTACAACTCTAACCATGCTAACTAATTTTGATTATTACACTCTTCTTGATTCTTGAATTCATATTTTATACACGTATGACCCCTCTCCTTCAAATTCGAGTGAAGTCATGGACACACTCGAAGTTTGTGTTTGAGCTTTACAAAGGAATTAACAGACAGATGTTTAATTAAGATGTCTGCAATATGATCAACACCTGGATATGAATAATATGAAGGTTTAATTATTCTGTAGGTCCCTATAATTTCACTGAATTTTTAATTAGGTCCCTATATTTTTTTTCTTTTCAATTGGTTCCCTATACGTTAATTTTTTTCAATTTAGTCATTGTTAATGTTAAATGTAAAAAAAGTGTTAGTAAATTATGAAATTACTTGTATATCCTTATCTTTCCCTTATAATAGGTTCATATTTTCTGATTTCACTAAGATTTCTCTTTTTTAATCTTTTCCCTTCTTCCTCGTTTTTCCTTCTTTCCAATTTTCTTTTTCAACAAACCTATGGATCAAAGTCAAGGAACTTCTTTCATTTTCTCTTTGGGAAGCTGTGTTTTGAGGAGCTCCAACCCGAAAGAAAGAATGCACCTGTATTTCTGTGGGGAGGCAGTAATTGTGCGCCCTTTGTCGGCCATTTCTAATCATGGTAGGAGGTATGTTGCTTGTAGGAGGATGCCAAAATGTAACTTTTTTTAGTGGATTGATGATGATGAAGGTTCGAAGAATGGGTGGTCAAAGATAAAAGATAGGAGGGTTCACTATTTTTGTGGTGACACTCTAATTCTTTAAATTTTTGGTACAACAAAGAATCCTAATAGAAGATTTATTTTATCCCCTAACAGAAAATACAAATTTTTTGAGTGGGTTGATGAAGGGGTGCAACAAGAAGAGTATCTACTATTGTTGGAGTTATTGGAACACAAAATTATGGTAAGTTGGAGGCTGAAATGACGAAATTAGATGCACAAGAAAGAAAGATAGAGAGACTAAGCGTGGAGATAGAGATATTGATTGTTGAAGCTAGACAAATGAATGCTTGTGTGAGTAGATTGTATGATACGTTTAATGTTGTCCAAAAACAAGTTAAGAGATTAGAAGACCACATGAAAATTCGATGCAAAATGCAATATATGATATTTATGTTTTTGATAATCCTATTAATTCTGATGCAATGTGGTTTGTAAGGGGTTTAAAGTTAACTGTGTAATTCTGATGTAAGGAATTCTACAACTTCAATCCAATTACTGTTAATTATATTTAGTTTCATTAAATTTTGCATTAATGTATTTTGTTTAAGCATAACAATAAAACATAGTTGTTGAAAACTTTAGAGTTCAATATTTAAAGTTGAACCATATGTCCACAAGTTGCACAAAATAAGTGGTCATGTAATATCTCACACACCTAGATATTCATTAAATAAGTGGTCCTTTCGACCATATATCCACAATATATCACAAAATAAGTGGTCATATAATATGCCACAAATCTAATAATCCAAAATAAAGGTTCAGGAAGTGTAACAGTTAAAAGTGGTCCAACCAAATAACAAAATACCAAAATAGTGGTCGTACCCATATAATAAACAGTGGCCACAGATACACAACATTAACAATAAAGCCTATACAATTCATCACAACATATAGTATTTAATAGCAACCCCAATAATCCTAACTCTAATTGTAATGATGCTTAGTCTTCAGTTAGGTTAATATGTAGATTTGGTTGTCCTGTTGGCTTCCTCACTCCTAACTTGAGCCACCCACTCTTTCTCACACCAAACACCTTTGTCTTTGGTAAAACTTGAGAAGATGCTCTAGGTAGTTGCTAAAAATATACAACTGCAACAGGTTGGAGAGGCTAGGAAGATGCAATAGGAGGTGCTATAATAGGAGACTTAAAATCTGCTGCACCAGTAGCTATAGTTGGAGCCTGAGAATCTGAAGTAGCAACTGTGAAAGGTGGTTGAGAAGAGGCAGCAACAGGTGTAGTGGGTAGCAGTTGTGAAGATGCAGCAGCAAATGTGGTAGGGAGTGGTTGTGAAAATGCAACAACAGCAGTTATTTCTCTACCCTTTCTTCTGCCCCTGTCTATTCCAATTTCCCTTCTTCTCTCAAATCTACGAATATTTACACCAGATCTGTTGTCAGTAGTAGCAGCAATAGTGTCAGCAGTAGCTCCATCATCAGCAATAACAGTAGCTCCATTTAGGCCAGCAACATCATCTCCATCGGTTGCAGTAGCACCAGCATCAGGATCTGAAAACAGATATAACATAAGTAACTAGTTATCACAATATAAGCAAAAGGCAAACATTTTAAGCTTTCTAACAACTTATCATATAAAAACTAACAACAAATCAAAGAAATGATACCTCAGGAATAATTACTCACTTATCACACTTTCACTTATATGGCTATAAGTAAATTGAACCAAGATCCTTCACTTTGCTGTTGCCAATGCTTAAAAAGCATAAACACAATGGCACGATACATAGCCATTTGTCAAATGCTAGCTCAAAAACTTTAAAGAGTGATACCTAATATTTTTTTTATGGAAACATATCAATCATGTGCTATTTTGCTTGAATCATAGATTGCTAATTGAGATCCTTAATTGCTTCTTTTTTCTTGAATTCATCTTTGGAGGATTGCCAGTTATACAGTGAAGGTTAATCTTCAAGAGTGAATCATCCTTCTTTAATATCGAATTTGATCTCATAAAATCTTTTTTTGTCGTTGCTTTTATATTTTGGTAAGAATATATCACAATCAATACTTATTTTCTTGATATGTTTCTTATTGAAATTTAGATTCTATTAAGACTTTTCTGAAACACCTGGAATATATAATTAATATACTCAATCAAATGTTTGTCATCATCAAGGTTGTCAGATATTCTTTTGGCCTTGATGGATAATTACAAGTAATCTAACTCGAAAGATTAAACGAAATTTTCACTTTTACTCATATTTAGCCATAAGACCAAAAGGTTTCCATACTATTCGATGTGTTATTTTGGGCACCACATAATACTACTCAGGTCTTTAAGAATACACTAACTTTGGTAAGTCAACATCTACAACAGCTTCTTGTTATCAACACTATGTCTATAATAAAAATATTCAAAGATATATTGCCATTTAAATGGTAATTTAAGATATTTGAAAATTCTACTTCCAAAATGTTCTACATAAGTACTTTCTGTTATGAATTTGCATATTGAGTTTCAAGCAAATAATGAAATCCAAGTCTAGATTTACATATTTCTAAGAGAAGACAAAGAAATAGTACCTCATCCAGCTCAATTATTAAACAAAAAAGGCTAAAACACTTCATCAATATCCACAATTATAGGATTGAAACAACTAATTTTTTGAGCAAAATGCATAACAATCACCATAACTAACACTCACCAATTTAATCAAGGGCATTAATAAGGCAAACATTTATATTTTGCCTATTATATATTAGAAAAAATGCATATATATCCACGGATTAAAAAAACAACTTGATCACTACCTAAAGGTCTAGAATCACCGCCACCATACCTCATTATCGACTTCATTAAACTCGCACGCACAATTTTCTGCTTCCTTTATTTTTCCAAAACAAAACAATATTTATAATGCAACCATTATCACAAAAATTCAAATAAAACAAAGAGAATCAAATATATATACTTCTTCTTGTCCTCAAAAAGTGGCTTCTTCTTTGGTGGTGCAAGGTCTTGTTCTCTGTCTAGTTCATTCATAACCATATTCACCGACAATAGCGAAATTTAGTGAATTTATTAAACAGGATTTTGGCTCCCAATTACCTGTTCCCACTACAAACAACAAATGATTTCACAAATGGTCAAAGATACACTACTTTCTCAGTTTTATTGATTTCGCACAGAACAACTATTTGTGTGACTATTCTAACTTTTAAAAAATAAATTACCTCTGCATACACAGATGCATTTACTAATACGAAACAAACACAAACGGATCAATCAAATGTTTACTCCAAAAAAGTGGAACAATCAATATTATTATTATTATTATTATTATTATTATTATTATTATTATTATGGTTTGAGAAAGCTAACCTGCACTGTATGACGTTGGATGGTCCTTCTGCAAATTTTTAAGCTCCTTCAAGATGTGCTTTGATGCCATATTTAAACATCACATACATTAAATCAATAGAATGAGAAATCCATAAAGCAATTAGTACAATTGATGATATAAAGAAGAAAAGAAGATATAAAAATTAAAAAAATTGATAAATAGCGTGTTGTTATAAAATTACCTCTGCATCACTATTATCGCTTACATTGTGAGTAGAGCTTCTCTATTTGCTCCGGTGACAGCACTAAACTGTGGTACCGGCCGACTTTCCGAACGCAACCCATCCATTAATTGTGGCAACGCACGGCAACGACATATCGAAGAGCAAGAAACACATGAAATCAGAAAAAGGAGCTGTAGTTTGGAGTTCCAACAGGTTTTGATTCGAAAATTATCGTCATATACAACGGCGCGCGGCATTGGTTCTTGAAAGGAGCAAAGAAAATGGGTATGAGAAGTGGTGGTTCTCTTCTGCTGACTTTTAGAAACAATAAGAATAAGAGAAAGTGAATATTATTGAATTAAAAAAATGGGAAAATTAACAACAAGGACTATTAACACAAACTAATTAATAAAAAAGACCGATTATATCATCATTATAAAAAAGGACCTATCTAAATAAAAGGACAAGTTACTCATTTAAAATGTTTATAAACCATAATTACCAGAATACAACTTTTTAATATTGCAAACGCAAATCAAAATATTTATATTACTATAGAAACCTCGGGAGGGTATGGTGGTTTCTGGAATGCATGTAAACTGATACACGGTATAGCGGTTTACGTTGGAATACGTGTCAAGAGAAACAGCTACACTCTGTAGCGGTTTCTGAAGGAATTCAACAACGAAGAAACCGCGACACCCCTATAGCGGTTTCTTTACAAATGGCCAACATAGGAAACCGTGTGAGCCTACAGCGGTTGCTTCATATAAGAAATGCCTATAAATACCAAGCAGGAGGTAATGGTGTAGTAGTAGATTGTCATTTTCACAAATTGACATTCATTATTTGTTTCAAGTTATTAACGTTTTAGATCTTGGATTAAATATTCATATCACATTATTATCCTCTAGGTGGGCCACTTATTTACTGACATCTGATGCAAAGGAGCAAAGAATTATCCAGTTTCGCCTTGCATTAGACCAATTGGGTGGTCGAGATGTAAGTTATTTGTGTCTGGTTTGAAGTTTCATTACTTGTTCGCTGACATGTATGTATATAGTGTTCTAATGGTAGATTCCATTGTCATTTTCAGATTGTGTGGGAGCTTTATACTGCGCTTGACGTGCTTGTCATTGTTAATCCAGAGATTCTAGCTGAGGAGCATAGTCGATTATGGTGGGTGGTCACTAGCCTGATATATTTTGCCATGATTGAAGGGCATCAAGTTGATAGGGTGTTCCCACAGAGTTGATTCTGTTCTGAGTATCCGAGAATGGTTGATCCAGATCCGTCCACGAAGTTTCTAGACTGGTGGTACCGTGTAGCACATAGGTTTCTGTCGCTGGATGCCGCATTTGCTGATCCTAAGACAGAGGAGATTCCGGATGATGCCTTCTACATAGGGTCGTCGCAGGCGCCCGTTAGAGTACCAGTGCTGGATGTGCCAGATAACAGGCGTGTGAAGCGGCGACAACCCATTGGTACACGAGCTACTAATCAGAAGTGGCGATGGCTGAATGATATGATGCAGGAGCAGGAAGCTGGTGGTGACAGCAGAGGACAGGGCGACCATCGTGTGCATTGGGAGTCGTGCGAGACATCGAGGTGCTGGACCGCGGAGTGTAGCAGCTGGGAACAGTGATAGCCCCACTGGCACAGTGCTTGGTCACCAGTTTGATCATGGTGCTGGTGGAGAGCCGGAAGTTAGGACTCGGGGGGCACATTTACCCATGCATCGAGCTCTCAAGTATTCCATGATGTCAGTACCCAGATGTATGCTGACTTGGCTTCCACTACCTTGACCATGGACATTGACGATCACCTAGGCGGTTCACAGTTATACGCCGACTTCGCGGCGATAATACGAGATGACGATGGTCAGCATTACCAGCATCAGATGTCAGAGGTTCAGGCTCAGATTTCGGAGTACCATCTGCAGATGCCAGAGGTTCAGTCACAGATTCCAAGTTCAACGTTGAGAAATGTGGAGAGTGTTGTTGTATCCCGGAACTTGATGGCCCTTGATGTGTATGTGGGTTCCTCGGAGTATCCTCATCACTGTCCCCCACGATGTGAGCAAGCTCTTCGTCCGAATCATCCTCTCGCATCGCATTTTCAACCCGATCCGGTTCACACTCACCTAAAATATATGAAATCATATGGGGTGACCTAGCTATCCCAACTACAATAGATGAAGGATCAGCCAACAAACAAGAAGGTGCAACGACAGGCATCGAGGTAGAAGCACCCCCATCGTAGTCGACTGAGGATTCGGCGCTGATGCCCCAGAACTGTCGACGCCATCTTCCAACTTGGCATACAGCTCGTGTATTCTCTCTTCTGGAAAACTTCATCGACAATGAAACAAAACCTGCAAATCTTCATCTGACCCTACATAAATGTTTCATACTTCACACCAGTTGACACAACCGCAATAGAAATCTTGTAAAACAACTTCTTCACCCACTTTGTCCCACACCCCCACCTTTTGTAATATACTTGTTTTTAGCTCTGACAACGTATTTGATGACTGAATAAAAACATTCATTGGTTCTCTGTCAGTAAACTTAATGTCGTGCATTTTGCTTTTTTGAATTTTTCCATAGCAATGGACTAGAACTAAAAATGACAATCTACTACTACACCATTGCCTCCTGCTTGGTATTTATAGGCATTTCTTATATGAAGAAACTGCTATAGGCTCACACAATTTCCTATGCTGCCCATTTTTGAAGAAACTGCTATAGGGGTGCTGCAGTTTCTTCATTGTTGAGTTCCTTCAAAAACCGCTATAGGGTGTAGCAGTTTCTCTTAACATGTGTTTCAACTTAAACCGCTACACCATGTAGCAGTTTACATGCATTCCAGAAACTACTATACTCTCTCACGGTTTCCATAATAATGTAAATGTTGCATTTGCATCTGCAATGTTCAAAAGTTATGTTCTGGTAACCAAACATTTTATGTACATAACTTGCCCTAAATAGAACTTATAAAATAGGACCAACACATTGCCAATATTTAATGATATTTTACATATAAAACAAAAAAGTGATTTTTTATAATTTTTTATGTTTCAGTTCGTTAATCATCTTTTTTTCGGTATAATTTTAATTTGAGTATTTACCCATTTTGGTTCCTAAAGAACTTTAGATCTGACACTTTAGTCCTCAACTAAAATTAATTACTTGATTGGTTCCTAATAATTAAATCCGTCAATCACTTAAGTCTTTTGCCCGTCAACTCTAATAGAGGACAAAATAGTCCCTGAAAACTCTAACGAGGTACAAAATGGTCCCTACTCCCTCTGTTCGAAAATGACGCCATTCTCCCCTAATTTCCATCGTATCTTGCATAATCCTAACATTCATACTCTCCTTCTTCACTTTCACAATCTTCTTTTCCATCTTCTCCTTCCTCCTCTTCAGCTCCAAGATCAAGCCATGGTGCAATTGTCACTCGTGTCACACCTACCTCAACATGTCATGGACCACATACTTTCTAAATCTCTATGACTGGTACACCCACCAGAAGCATCTTCTTCCACGTCCTTGATAATAGCATCACCTCCAATCCCGACAACGTCTACCACATCCTCAATACCAAGTTCCACAACTACCCCAAGGACACACCTTTCTCCACTCTCTGGCAAGCAATATAGATTGTTGGATATTAGGACATCATGAGAAGATTTTTCTTCGACATCATATGCAAATTCTCATTTGGAATGGACTCCAAGTGCTTCATTCCTTCTCTCCCGAAATCCAAGCTGGCAAACAGCTTCGACCTCGCATCCAAGCTATCAGTACGGTGAGCAATATCGCCGTCGCCACTCATGTGAAAACTGAAGTGATTACTGAACATTGGTTCAGAGAAGAAACTGAAGTAAGCGATCATAATGGTGGACAATGTGGCCATGGAGATGATAGGGTAGAGAAGAAGGGAGATGGCGACGACGACGACGGATTTTAATAAATCGGACTTGCTGTCTATATTCATGTGATCCATCGAAGACGACAAATACTTGAGAGACATAGTCCTTAGTTTCCTGTGTATGAATTGGTTGAGAAAAAGTTGAGAATTTTTCTTCTTATGAACATTAAAGTTGCAGAGTGTGCATTGTATAGTTTGAAGTTGCAGTGTTAGACTGTTAGGATTATACGAGATACGATAAAAATTGAGGGAGAACGGTGTTATTTTTTAACAGCAGGGTCAGAGACTATTTTGTCTTCCGTTGGAGTTGTCAGGGACTATTTTGTTCTCCATTAGAGTTGACGGAGCAAAAGACTTAAGTGACTGACAAAATTAATTATTAGGAACCAATTGAGTAATTAATTTTAGTTAAAGACTAAAGTGTCTGATCCAAAATTTTTTGAGGATGAAAATGGATAAATACCCTTTTAATTTTTAATTTTTCTTTATAAGAAAGATATCATATACCAAAACCAATTATAAAAAACAATACAAGCAATAAGCCAATAACCATAACCAAATCCCAAGGCAAAATAATTTTTTATAAGCAAAATCTATTATATATATCTAATTTTACAATCAAAATGCGTCACATGTCACTTTCTCATTGCAATTGGAATCAAAGTTTTCCCTCCAAAATTAAGGAATTATCCTCTCCTCCTTACAACAAAGATGTATCATATGTCACTCTTTCATTGTAATTGAAATTAAATCATTTCCTTCAAAATTAAAGAGTTTTTCCCCATTCTTACTAATTTTACAACCAAAATGTGCCACATATCACTCTCTCATTGCAATTGAAATAAAATTTTTCCCTCCAAAATTAAAGAGTTCTCTCCTCCTCCCTCTTCCTTTCTCTATTTCTCTCATTCCTTCAACCACTCTATCTATTTTATATATCATTCTCAATATCAATGACGAATTACTAATTTGACAATCAAAATGTGCAACATGACATTCTTTAATTGCATTAAAATTAAAATTAAAATATTAAAATTAAAATTAAAATCTATTATTCTATTATATATTTCTAATTTTATAACCAAAATGTGTCACATGTCACTTTTTCATTGCAATTGGAATCAAATCTTTCCCTCCAAAATTAAGAAATTCTCCTCTACTCCTTACTAATTTTATAACCAAAATGTGCCACATGTCACTCCCTCATTGTAATAGAAATTAAATCTTTCCCTCCAAAATTAAAGAGAATTATTCCCTTATCCATACTAATTTTACAACCAAAATGTGTCACATGTCATTCCTTCGTTGCAATTGAAATCAAATTTTTCTCTCCAAAATTAAAGAGTTCTCTCCTCCTTTCTTTCTTTCTCTATCTCTCTCATTCCTTCAACCACTCTATCTATTTTATATCATTATCAATATCAATGAATAATTATTAATTTGACAATCAAAATGTGCAACATGACATTCTTTAATTGCATTAAAATTAAAATTGAAATTAAAATATACCTATATTATGTATCATATATTACTATCTAATTTAATAATCAAATGTGTCACATGACACTCTC
>NC_029786.2:5396141-5397452 GCF_000816755.2 Arachis ipaensis | reverse complement strand
ACTTTAGATATTACAATAATACTGATAAAAAAATTAAGAAATTTAGGGGTATTTTACGCATTTAAAAATTTTGGATTAAGCTTTTTATTTTTTTTAATGTCAAAGATTGGTTAAAGATATTATTGTCTATTTAAAACAATTATTTGATCCTTTTTCCTAAATTTATTTAAATTGGTCTTTTTAAATAATTTTAATATAATTAGTCCTTCTTACTAAGTATTTCTTGTTAGTGGTCCTTAGGATTAATTTTTCCTTAAAAAATTGCATTTGGAGCATTTAAAATCCCACCACAACATATAAATACATATGGGTTAATTAATTTGAATTTTCAAATGGAATGATATTCAATTTTATTTAAAATTCCTCCGCAACTTGTCTCTGGAAAATTCTATGTAGGAGATATAATAGGATTATATATAGATTAGAAGTTATGGTCATTCGAACAATTTTGCACATGATATATTAATATTAATCTCATAAACAGTGTGTACATGATACATACTTGGTACTTAGATAGTCTGAACGATCAAGCTACTCAAATTTTCTATTTTTAGTAAATGGTATCCAATCATATATCCATGTGAAAGAGCCTAAATAACCTTATTTAAAAGAAAAATTAGGTGTTTTATTTGCAGATAATTTATTTTTAAAAAATAAAGAAAAAAAAAAACCGTAAAGCATGCATGCATCATCACATCTCCTTAGCTTGTCCCCAACTTCTAACTTTCTTAGATTATTATTATTATAAAAAATTACATCCAATCAATCAATGACTTAAAATCTTATTATTAATAGATCTCTCTACGTGCTACTTTTCAAAAACTCATTGGATTGGATTAATAGTATGTAGTTGGATGGTGTACACAACAATTAATCTGTCACTTTTCAGTTACTAATTATTATTATTAATTAGAGCTCAACCAATAATGCAATTCTTTCATCCGGGCCAGTTAGTAATACGGGCCGGGTCATCGGTATTATTAATGTTCACAACAAATTTGGTCAACATTTGACAACAGGACAAATTTAAAATGAAAAATAATGTGTATTTTGCATCATCTATTGCATCAGCACTAAATAGCCTAGGTAATGGAAAAAACCAACAATTGTGTTTTATATATGTATAAATATATAAATAGTTAAATACACCATCTATTCCATCAGCACTAAATAGCCTAGGTAATGGAAAAATAACGATTGTGTTTCATATATATATAAATATATAAATACACCATCTATTGCATCAGCACTAAATAGCTTAGGTCGGTAATGGAAAAACAACAATTGTGTTTTAAATAAATATATAAATAC
>NC_029786.2:5387406-5396101 GCF_000816755.2 Arachis ipaensis | reverse complement strand
TATTCTTACTAATTATTAATTAGTTCCCATAAGACAAGTTACAAACAAATCAATTGTCCATTGCCACTTCATCCAAGCATATAAATTTTTGGGTGAATTATAGTTATCTTATCTTTGTATTTAAAATAATTAATTCAGTGGATTCTAGCAGTTGAGACCTGTTTGGTTAATTATTTGACAATTATCTTGGATCAATTGAGTATTGTCCAGTGCAAACAGCAGAACTAGAAAAACAAATAAATTAAAATTAGTCAACCTCTTAGAACATGACAAATTTTGAGAATATTTAATTAGTGAACTAGTTTTATAAGTTATTATCTCCATTCTTATATCTCAATACACTAATTTTAAATATAGCTAAAATTTTAAAATATTACAAATTACCTTTTCAAAAACTAATAAGTATCAAATTCTAAATTTTTTTAGTTATAAAATTTTGTTGATACTACATTATTATACATAAGATAGAATGTTTGATAACGTTATTGCCTCTATATTATAAAATTTACTTGAAACGATAAGAAGCATATGTTTAAATTAAAAGTGGATAAGACATGTTTTTCAATGCATTATTTTTACAGTTGCAATAACTTTGTAGCAAAGATCACTTAAAATGCTTTGTATTTGTTAGAGATATAATTATTTATATTATCTGTTTAAATTTTTGGATTGAGCGGCTTCACGATAGGATATTAGTATTTTATATCCAAAAGGTCTAAAATTCGATTTTCAGTAAATCTTAAAAGTAAAAAAATATCATAAGACAAATAAAAGAAGAAAAGAATGCTTATATAAAAATCAAGCAAATTCAAAAAAGACTCTTATTTGAGAGGGAGTGTTAGAAATATAATTAGAGGAATGCTAAGGGCAGCAACTTTTGTGATTTGTAGTCATCAAATAGTCATCAATAATGGTTTTAATGGTGTGAGATTAGTGTGAGATTTCATCCAATGGCTCACTTTTCTTTGTTGGTTACATGCTGGCCAGAATTTAACAAAATTGCTGGTCCTATAGACTTTTCCATATAATTATTCATATTGCTTTCTCTTATTAACTTAAACTTTTGGGATAAATGATTTTATGATACAAAAAAATTAAGAGTTTAATTTTAATGCATTAACAATGTAAAACGTTTTATACAGTCGTATAATTATATTCGTTCTTTTGGATGATTATTCATACGATTAATATAAAAAATAATTATTTTTATTGATATAATATTACGTAAATGTACATATAAAATTTTATACTGACAATATATCGTTAAATTTAAAAACTAAAGAAGGCATTCTTATTGCTAATTAATAGATACATTTGCTAATAGAAATATTTACCATAGAGATGCTAATCCAACTAATTAAAAGACACAAAATTTTTATATTTTAATCCAATAAATTTAGTTTCTATAATTACGAGAGATAATTCTAATATATATCACCTCCAAAACAAGATTTTAGTTGGGTCCGAGAAATATTTGCGTTGGATTTTCTACTTATCTTTGGGTTAATTAGTCCGATCAAATTGAAAATAATTAATTTATTTAATTTTATTTCAAAAACTAAAATAAAGATAAAGATAAAGTTAAAGTTTCGAACTTAAGAATATAGTAATATTAGTCTACAGTATCGTGAAAAGAAAATTATTATTAGTGTTATCAAAATATTCTTTTAGACTTCATGCTTAAAAACTTTTATCATTAAGCTATACATGACATTATTTATTAAGTTCATACAATTCATCCGAAAGATATTCAATTTAATTAACATTGGATTCATCCCATGTCCACCTCTCATTAATCGGTGGGTTATAACTGGATTAGGTTTGAGCTTTTTAAAGAAATTAAACTCCTCTCATGATGAACACTATGCTAGCATATATATATTAATGTACTGATAGTGTAAAATATTTTATACAATCGTGTAATTACAACCGTTTTTTTAGACGACTATTCACGTGATTAATAAAAAATAATTATTTTTATTAATATAATATTATGTGTTTGTGTAAAACGGTTTTATACTAATAGTTCATTAAAATTAAATTCATTTATATAACCGTATGTCAACCTAATAGAAATAAGTATGTACTTGTTTTCTTGCATCAAGTTGGGGTTTGTATATATCCATTGGATTCACTTTCCTTCCCACTGAAGACAATGACATATTCCCATTAAATTCATCCCTCAAAAAATGGAAGGCAATAATAATAATAAAGAAACAATATAATCTTAACTCTTTCTCTCTATTTTTCTTTTCTTTTTCTTTCCTTTCCTTTCTATTTATTGCATGTGTTGATCCAAATTGAGGTGGGTGGATACAACAATCTTGGATAAAGTAAAAGACTTGTTATTTATCCAAATGAAAATATGAATATATAATCGAATCTCGATTATTTGGTAAGAGCGTGGCTAAGACAACAAGAGAAATGGCGAAAAGAGAATCTATCACAGGAAACCTTGTGTTGTTTTGCTAGATTTTGTGGTCCTCCGGTATGAAAAATATGAAAAATATGAAAAATTCAATGTGATACATCTGCATGCTTTAACCGGCTACAAAAAATCATGTTTATAAAGGAGGACCTCTTGGTGCTTTGTAAAGCTTTAAGGTTTTTCGTTGATAGAGATTCATATGTCTCTTTTTGTGAGAATAAAAGAAAGACAAAGAAAAAATAAAGAAAGGCAGACAAAAGATGAAAGAAAGAAAATGGTGGATAGTTAATGAGTTTTTATAGTATACTCTCTTATTATTTATAGAAATTAAGAAACTATATAAATGAGTGAAATTAAAATATATTCAATTCAATTAAAATGAAAAGAATTCACATCCATAACAATTTTCTTTCTTTTTTTTTTCTTTAATAATTATATAGCGATTGTATTATTGTGAGTAATGATCAATTTCATATTACTTTTTATCTATTAGAAGTCAAAATTCTGCTGCAGACTCAACAATTGGTATCAAGAGCCAACGTTATATTATTCATTATTTGAATGGTAAAATTCAATTTTGAATATAATGGCTTATACTAGTAGTAATGTCAAAGTAGGCAAATATAAAATCGAGAAGTTCAATAGAAAAAATAATTTTTCCTATTGGAGAATGCAGATGAAAAATCTGCTTATATCACAAAAATTACACAGGGCACTATCGGGAAAAGAGAAAAAGTCGGAAGGAATGAAAGATGAGGATTGGGAAGAATTAGATCTTGAGGTACGGGCTGTAATAATCTTATGCCTTGAGAGGGATGTTGCTTTCTTGGTGAACGAAGAAACAACTGCAGCAGGCGTCTAGACAAAGTTAGAGAGTAACTTCATGACGAAGACTCTAACTAACAGAATCTACTTAAAATCCAAATTGTATACATGCAAGATGGAGGAAGACACCTCAATCCGAGAATATATCAATAAGTTTGATAGGATCATATCAAACTTAAAGGATATAGATGTGAAGGTTGATGATGAAGACCAGGCACTCATATTGTTACTTTCATTACCGAAGTCCTATGAAAATCTGGTGCAGACATTGATGCTGGTGGGTGATACTCTGACCATGGATGAGATGAGGGTATCACTTTTAGCGGATGATCTACGTAAGGTTGCTACAAGTGTAATGTCATCATCAAATGGAAGAGAGTATAATGATCAAGCACAAGAATTGTTCGCGGCTAGAGGAAGGACTAATGAAAGAGGAAAAGGTAATAAGCGTGGAAAGTCTAGGCCAAAATCTAGACCTCACGTAAAGAGAACATGCTTTAAATGTGGTGAGACTGGACATTTCAAAGCAAATTGTCCAAATAAGAAGATAACTTTCAATAAACAGAACAACGACAACACAAAAGAAAAGCAAGAAGCAAGCTACATCTCAAATGATGAGGAGGATTGTTACTCTATAACAGAACAATCTTATGAAATCTCCGGTAAGTGGATTCTTGATTCGGGAGCCTCTCGCCATATGTGTCCAAATAGAAAGTGGTTTACTACCTATGAAAGCATAAATGGTGGCACAGTTTTAATGGGCAATGATCATGCTTGTAAAACTATTGGGTTGGGTAATATAAAAATCAAGATGCATGATGGAGGAGTACGAACCTTAAAGGATGTGAGCATATTCTAGACTTGCAAAAAAATCTTATCTCCATAGGTTTGTTGGAGAAAAATGGCTTCAAAATAGTTACAAAAAATGGGGTACTAAAAGTTGTTCGTGGTTCTTTGGTAGTGATGAAGGGAGTTCGTCACGGTAATCTTTATTCTCTTTTGGGACAATAGTCACAGGTGAGTTAGCAGTTGGAATCGGTGGAAGTAGAGATCAAACAAATTGCACAAGAATATGGCACATGCGGCTTGGACATATGTCAGAGAAAGGTCTATCATTGCTTTGTGGACAATGTTTGCTGAAGAATATGAAGAAACCACAAATAGAATTTTGTGAGCATTGTGTGTATGAAAAAGCACATAGGGTGAAGTTTTCTATAAGCAAGCATAAAAACAGAGGGTTGTTAGACTACGTGCATATTGATCTTTGGGGCCCGGTTAAAGTTACTTCTAAGGGTGGTTCCAAATATTTTGTTACTTTTGTTGATGATTATTCCAGGTATGTTTGGATTTACTTCCTCAAACATAAGAATGAGGTATTCGATACTTTTAAGCGGTGGAGAGCAATGGTTGAAAACCGAACAGGTAGGAAGCTGAAAACTCTACGATCTGATAATGGCACAGAGTACACTGATGGGACTTTCAAGGAGTTCTATGACCGAGAAGGCATTGCAAGACACTGGACAGTTAGAGAAACACCACAACAGAATGGAGTCGCCGAACGACTGAATCGTACGCTACTTGAGAAGGCAAGGTGTATGCGCTCTAATTCCGGGTTAGGCAGAGAATGGTGGGTAGAATCAGTTGCTACAGCTTGCTACATAGTGAATCGATCCCCACATTCGTCTCTAGATGGAGACACACCTTATAAGATATGGTCAGGGGAACATGCAGATTATGAGAAACTCAGAGTCTTTGGATGCACAGCCTATTATCATGTCAAAGATAATAAGCTTGATGATAGAGCTAAGAAGGCAATCTTTTGGGGTATCCAAGAGGGGTTCAAGGCTATCGCCTTTGGAGTGTAAATGATTCTAAATTTGTAATTAGCAGTGATGTTACCTTTGATGAACGATCTATGGTAGCTTTGTCTAAAGAAATGGTGCCAGATGA
Organism: Arachis ipaensis; assembly: GCF_000816755.2. Lineage (NCBI taxonomy): Eukaryota > Viridiplantae > Streptophyta > Magnoliopsida > Fabales > Fabaceae > Arachis > Arachis ipaensis. The sequence continues at coordinate 5,390,898 of NC_029786.2, read as the reverse complement.
TGGTGATGTTGGAAAAACTTCAAATACTCAAGTGGTGGAGATAGAGTCTAAATACCAACAAATAGACTCTAGTAATATTCAGGTGGAGCATCCTAATGCTACTCGAGATGACGCAGAGGATGAACTTGATCATGAGAAAATTCAGCGAGAAAATGCACATGCATTACAACAATAGCAGCAGGATTCTTTGGCATCTACTAGGCCAAAGAGGAATTATAAATTTGTTCAGAAGTTTGGGTCAGACAAGCCTTTGAGACATTATAGGCAGGTAAACTTGGTAGATTATGCACTCTCAGTGGAGGATGATGAGCCGGTCACCTTCAAAACATGCTATCAAAGACAAAGATAGAGAGAGTTGGTTGGTCACTATGGAGGAAGAGATGCAATCTCTTCATAAGAACAAGACATGGGATGTGGTCCCATTGCCCATGGGAAAGACTGTAATTGGTTGTAAGTAGGTGTATAAAAGAAAAGAAGATCCTACTAAGTCAGATGGTACAATATTCAAAGCTAGGTTAGTAGCAAAGGAATTTGCACAGAAAGAAGGTGTTGATTACAATGAGATATTTTCTCCTGTGGTAAAACACACTTCCATATGAGTGCTTTTAAGTCTTGTCGCTCATTGTGATCTTGAGTTGGAACAACTAGACGTGAAGACTGCATTCTTGTACGGTGACTTAGAGGAAGAAATCTACATGTATCAACCTGAGGGTTTCAAGGTTGAGGGTAAAGAAAGTCAGGTATGTCGCTTGAGGAAATCGCTATATGGATTGAAACAATCTCCTCGGCAATGGTATAAGCGATTTGACTCCTTTATGTTAAAACAAGGTTTTTTCAGAAGTAATTATGATTGTTGTGTATACATTCGTAAGCTTCCTGGAGATGATTATATCTATCTTCTATTGTATGTGGATGACATGCTTATTGCCTCTAAGAGCAAGCTAAAGATAGATATGTTAAAGGTTCAACTTGGTAAAGAATTTGAAACAAAAGAGTTGGGTACTGCACGGAAAATATTAGGCATAGAAATTAAAAGAGAGAGATCAAGCCAAAAATTTCTCTTGAACCAAAGAGGATACATTGAGTGCGTCATTGAAAGGTTTGAAATGAAAAATGTTAAATCGGTGGTAACGCCGTTGGCTCCACATTTTAGGCTCTCCGGTAAACAATCTCCCACAACAGCAGAAGATAAGGCTTACATGGGAAAATGTACCTTATGCTAGTACAGTCGGTAGCCTAATTTATGCTATGGTGTATACACGCCCAGATATTTCATAGGCAGTCAGTATTGTTAGTTGGTTCATGGTAAACTCGGGTAGGGCACACTGGGAAGCAGTCAAGTGGATATTAAGATACTTGACCATTGACACAGGTTTATGCTTTAGTAGAAAATCATGTCAAACCAGCGGCTTTGTTGATTCTGATTATGCTGGTGATCTAGATAGAAGACATTCTATGACTGGTTATGTATATATATAAAATACAAGGTGCTCCATTTAGTTGGCGATCGATGTTACAAGCTACGGTGGCACTATCTACTACAGAGATTGAGTACATGGCAGTAGTAGAAGGGGTGAAAGAAGCATTGTGGCTAAGGGGTCTTCTAGATGATTTGGGGTTGAAGCAAGATTGCGTGAATCTGAACTTGATAGTCAAAGTGTAATTCATTTGGCTAAAAACCAGGTTCATCATGCTCATACCAAGCATATTGATGTAAGATATCACTTCGTGTGCGATGTTATAGAGAAAGGCACCATTTCTCTTATAAAAGTACATACAGATAAAAACCCTGCTGATATGTTGACTAAAGTAGTGTCAGAAAACAAGTTCCAACACTGTTTGGAATTGCTCAATATTGCTTCATGTTAGGCATTACATGGAGAAATAAAGGAATTACGATTGGTTTGATCCTGAACAAGGGTATGTAGGCAGTCATTGTAAAAAAGATGCAACCGGATATGAATAGTAAATACCACACTTTCATCGTCCAAAATTTGAGTAGATTTCAAATTGTGAAAAAGGTGGAGAATTGTGAGAATAAAAGAAAGGCAGAGAGAAAACAAAGGGAGGCAGACAAAGGATGGAAGAGAGAAAATGGTGGATAGTTAAGGAGCTTTTATAGGAAACTATTTTATAGTATGCTCTCTTGTTATTTATAGAAGTTAGGAAACTATATAAACGAGTAAAATCAAAATGTATTCAATTTGATTAAAATTAAAGGAATTCACATCCATATCAATTTTCTTTCTTTTTTTTTCTTTAATAATTGTATAGCGATTGTATTATTGTGAGTAATGTTCAGTTTCAAATTACTTTCTATCTATTAGAAGTCAAAATTCCGCTGCAAACTCAACACTTTTTATCCGTTTCAATTTTGAAGAAAAATAATCGAGTTAATAGTCAAAATTATCCCTGAAAGATACCCTGATTTTTATTTTGGTCCTCGAAAGACAAAATTAATCAAAATCGTCCCCGAAAGATACACGACTTGATCATGTTAGTCCTTCCGTTAGTTGGATGATGACGTGTCATGTTAAGTGCCACGTGGCATGATGATGTGGTGGGTTAATGTCACATGTCACAAGATAATTGGTTGACGTGTCAGATCAGTGACATGCACTTGACATGTAAAAAAGTTATTTATAATCAAAATAGTCATTGAAAGTTCAGACGTAAGTCATTTTCATCTCTAAAATTTTAAAAATTAATCAAATTAGTCCTTATATAATTTTTTTTATTTTTTCTTGATAATATTAAATTTGAAATATTTTTTGATACTACTAATTGTAATAGAAATGTAATTGACAAACAAAAAATTAGTAATTATATCTTTTCTTCTTAAACCAACAAAATGTAATAATGTAAGAAAAATGTTTTAGAATAGAAAAGAATAAGAGGGATTTTTAGAAGAATTAAAGGAGAGAGATAATTTTATTAAAAAAATTTTAAGAAGAAAAAATTATACTAATTTTTTTGTTTGTCAATTACATTTCTATTAAAATTAGTAGTATAAAAAATATTTCAAATTTAATATTATCAAAAAAAATAAAAAAAAATATATAAGAACTAATTTGATTAATTTTTAAAATTTTAGGGATGAAAATGACTTACGTCTGAACTTTTAAGGACTATTTTGATTATAAATAACTTTTTTACATGTCAAGCGACACGTGGCGTGCTAGATGTCACTGATCTGACACGTCAACCAATCATCTTGTGACACGTGGCATTAACCCACCACGTCATCATGCCACGTGGCATTTAACGTGACACGTCATCATCCAACTGACGGAAGGACTAACGTGACCAAATCGTATATCTTTCGGAAACAATTTCGATTAATTTTATCTTTCGAGGACCAAAATAAAAATTGGAGTATCTTTTAGGGACGATTTTGACTATTAACTCAAAAATAATCTCATAATATGATATCAGAATTTTTATAATAAAAAAATTTAAAATTCGATTTTTAGTGACTCAAAAAAATTATAT
>NC_029786.2:5377672-5378320 GCF_000816755.2 Arachis ipaensis | reverse complement strand
TATGAGTGATGAGTGTAATAATAATATTTACTAATCATTCAACATTGCTTAGAGAATAATTTAGATAAGTATACAAAACAAGATAAGAGATGTTCTATAAAATTCTCTATAAATATGAGTGTAATAATAATATTTACTAATCATTCAACATTGCTTAGAGAATAATTTAGATAAGTATACAAAACAAGATAAGAACAAAAAGATGTTCTATAAAACTATACTTGATCTTGTTGAGATGATGATCCTTTGAAACAACCACCAAAATGGTTGTGGTGATGGTGTTGAAGGGACTTATTATTATTATTACTATTATTATTATTATCCCTATCAATAAGTTCTTGAATGTACCTAAACTCCTTCAAATGACAAGGGATGATTATGGTTCCTTGTTGATCAAAACCATACTCTTCTTCTGCCTCCTTAAGAAGCTGAGAAAACAATGGATGATTGAGATACATCACAGGCATGACAATCTTCTCTTGTTCCTCACCATGCCCTACTTTGATTGGCAAATACCCTTTTGGAATTATTGCATCTTTGTTATTGATAACTTTCTTCCTTTGATGATCATGATCCACTTTTTTTTCTTCACTTCCTAGCATTTGAAACAAAGATATAGAAGGACAATACCCTAAAAATTTGTGTTAG
>NC_029786.2:5376644-5377443 GCF_000816755.2 Arachis ipaensis | reverse complement strand
TATTTTGGAAGATATTTTATTTTGTATATAAGGCTGCGTTTGTTTCTAAGAACAGGATATAATAAGACACTGAGAACAAGATAGAATAAGACACTGATGGACATAGACACAAAATTTTGTGTTCTTGTATTCTATTTGGTGATAAACTAGAACAAATTATGAAAATCCAATTTATTCTCATTTTTTTCATTTAAAAATTTGAGATGAAAAATATAATAATAAAAAATATAATTATGAAAAATTAACAAAAATAATGAAAGTAATAATAAAAAATAAGTTGTGTCCTTTGTTAGTGTCTCCGTATCATTTCTGTCAGGATGGACACAAAATACACTAATTCAGTGTCTCTAGACACATTGTCTCTGACTCTCTGTTCATGTCTTCTCAGTCAAACATAATTTTATGTCTCTGTGTCCTTATCTCAGTGTCTTATCTCTCTAAACAAACGCAGCGTAATTGATGACAATCAAAATCAACCCTAAAAATAAAACTTAACCTAGCTATATCAATGGGGGAAAATTATATATTTAACGGGTGTTGATTATTTATGGCGGCACAGTCATAGAGGTGTCATCACCATAAAGAAGATGAGGTGAGATGGAATAATCTATAATGAAGAAAAGAAAAAAGAAAGAAAGAAAAAATGGATTAATTAAGTCGGTTATTTAATTATATAAAATGTATGACTTGGACTCTATGACCTACTATTTGTCTATACAAGTGGTATATGCTGAGGCATAGTCACAATTATATAATAATATTGTTAATGCATGCCTAAAAATAAATAATGTTAGAAAAT
>NC_029786.2:5375604-5376461 GCF_000816755.2 Arachis ipaensis | reverse complement strand
AGTATTGATTAACTAAAAATTAATTTTGTATATTTTCTCATAAATAAAAAAGGTTTTGTGAAGAGAGACGCAATAATGCTTGGATGGTTTATATATCTCTTTTATTTCATTTTATTGTTATAAGAATAAATAGATAAAGAGTATATATAAAAGAGTATTAAAAAAATCCAAATAAAAGATTTTAAAATAGTTTAACACATTTTAGAAATTGTTTATACAAGTTAAAACTGTCCTTTTATATCTAATATTTTGTTGGTGTACATTTTGTAATTTCTCAAATTGTAATGTAATAACAATTCAAAAAATCATTTTGAGTTTGTCAGAAAAACAATTTTAACTTGTCTAAATATTCTTTCAGATGTATCGGATTATTCTAAAATCTGGGTTGGGCAATTAAGATAAAGATGGATATAAATGAAAATAGATTTTTGGACTAAAAGTGAGAAAAGATTTCATGTGTCACATTTTGTAATATCACAAATATGTGCAAATATAATTAAGCTTTGATGTCAATGCCAATAGGTGTACACAAATGTGTCCAGTGAAGTGTTCATTGCTTAATTTCTAATTGAGTTACGCAATTTGGTGTTTGAATGAAGCTGGGAATTAATTAGTATAAGTAAACAAAATCTTGATGATGAGAGTTTAGAAGGAAAAAGAAGGTGATATCACAACTCATACATACATGATACATGGATATTAAAATTAAATTTGACGTTTTTTTAAATTAAACTTATATTTAATTTTTTTTATTCAATCATGTTAGATATACACCAAAATCAATCGTTAAAATTAGTCACTAATATAAAATATATATTAAAATACTAAATATATATTTTTAAAATATATCTATATAG
>NC_029786.2:5374228-5374894 GCF_000816755.2 Arachis ipaensis | reverse complement strand
ATACATAATGACTAATTTTATGTACAAATAATATTTTTGTTTTTTTATTAGTTAGTTGAAACTAAAATTCTAAAATCATCATACACGCAAGATGGGAATTAACATCTCATGAATGATTTCTTGATTATTGGATGACTTAACATCTTTCTTGATTGAGATATTCAATTTATTTATTTTCTGTGTGCAACTTTTTTCTCTTTTATTTTTTGGTATTACTCAAGGGATTTATTGTCGGCAGAAATTTCATCATACAAAAAACTTTTCAAAGGTAATAGATACTGGCCGAGAAACTATTTTCGTCGGAAATAGATTATTTAAATTTTTTTTAATTAATCTTGTAAAATGTTATCTCAGTACGAAAATAATTATAAATTAGAGAATTTCATTTGTACATTTAAAAAAAATTAATACTAAAACACAAATTGGAGGACTGATTTTGTGTTTTAAAAATTTTAAAAAATTAAAATTCACGAAGAATATGTTTTGTGTTACTTCACAAATCGAATGATAGATTTTGTGTTTTAAACAAAAAATAAATTTCTCAAATCGAATGGTTAAATTTGTAATCTCTATATAAAAAACACACCAAATTTTACATATTATTAAATATTATTATAAACTCAATATCAAAATTAAAAACCGTGAAAAAAAAGGGTCTTATATGAT
>NC_029786.2:5345353-5374204 GCF_000816755.2 Arachis ipaensis | reverse complement strand
AATGTCTAATTTTAAAAATTTTAATGACTGATTTGGATAATTAGTGTTAATTAAATACTATTTTTGTTCCGTTGTAATTGAATGAATATATAGCTTTTTCTTTTTTTTTTAAATAATATTTTTGGTCTTGGAAGAGTAAAATTGTCTTTATAAGCTGAGAAGCATTGTTTTAACCCAACTTTGATTTAATTTATTTTTTATTTCCTTTTTTTTTATTTTTTTAAAAGGGAGGGTAGTTGGAGTGCAAAACAAAATTGTCCACTAGTGAGTTGGGTGACATATGATTGTAATTTCATAACCTCGTCGAATTGAACATAACAGAAGTTTGTCAGCAAAAAAAAATAAAAAATAAAAAAACCAACAAATAAAAAATAAAAAATAAAAAGCTGATACCGGATCTTTGATAGATGGATTGCCCTCCTTAATTGGGCCCTCGTCTTTCAACACATTTTTTAACAAATATATATTTTAATCCAAAAAAAAAAAAAACATTTACATACAATATATTAACACATATTTTAATACCTTTCTAGATTTTGGTGTGATTTACAATTTTAAAGCCATTTTTGTATCATTAAATTGAATTTCGTTATATCAAATTACATAGTTACCTCACTTTTTGTATATAATTAACACAATTCAATTAAAAAATACACATCAAATAGATCAGCATCATCATTATACGAACTAACATGCAAGTCGAACATTCTAGCATCTTAATCACAAGCTAAGTTACCACTTACCATTGAAAGGAGCTAAATGTTGCATCTTCATTTTTCAACATATAGACTGATTAATTATTAATCCAACAAAATGGAAGAAAATGGCAAATTCAAAGTCATTTCTAACCATTTAGATTGGTTTAACGGTTAATTCACTAGTCTGCCTAACTAATTTTTTAGTCGAATCTTGTTTTGTGCATATAAATTATAATAACTTATTATTGGTCAGTCTTAAATAGAACTTAGATTTACAACGAATTAATCTTTGACTTGCAGACTAAAAAATACCATTAAAAAAAAATAATTGTAGTCTTTGATCTATAACCCACTTGAATGCGTCAAAGGGGTTTTATTTCAAGAGATGGACTATGGAACACCAAATTATTAATTAATCTTACACTACATATACAAAGTGAAGTATTAATTGAAATTGTTCAAAAGAATTATGCCAGTTTATAAATTATAAGTTTGTTTGTTATAAAACTACTTCTTTTAAAAATTTAAGTTGACAAAAAATATATATAATTAATTTTTTTTTATTAAGATGATAGATTAATAATTCCTAATTTCAAACTCAGATGCATTTTTTGCAAAACAAAGATCATTAGTTCATTACTACTAAACTAAGACCTTATGCACATAGTGGTTATATATCTTACATTGGTTAATATATATGTCTTAAAACACATATTTTAAAAATAACATATATCATTAGAACACATTTTAATTAGCTAAATCCTAAGATAATTAATAAAGTTAAAGAAGAAAATTTCGTTTAATAAGGCCTAATAGTTAAAAGATTTGGATTTTTTTTTCTCCTTTTCTTTGTTCAATATATAACTAATAGTAATTGCTATGGTCCCTTTGCTAGTTTGCTTAACTAATAAAAAAATTCAAAAATTAATATTTAATTTTAAAATTATAAAAATAAATAATTATTAAATATTTAAAATTTACTATAAAAAATAAATTAAACAAAAATTAGATACTAAATTATAAGTACCGTAAAATTCACCATAACTAATTTACTCAAAAATAGAAAAATTGATGAACAATATATGCATGGATAGACGAAGAACCTCAATTTCCTACCCAAACAGTATAAAGTGGGACTCCAAAAAGTTTCTGGGGTCACTTAATTTTTGTTCTCATCACAACAATTATTCATGGAAAAGTAGTATGCTTTGATGACCACAAAAGCTGTTTTTACGGGAATTCAACAACCATAACTTATGTGTTTTTTTTTTCAAAAGTCAAAAAGATCCAATTTCCCAAAAGCAGATTCTTTATTATATATATGCGAAGGTGGAATTCGGTAAACTTCATGGGTAACTTCACACAATTAAAAAGGTTGCAACAGATGCAAAAATATACATTTATTAATGCTTTATGTGAACTTTTTTATTTACAACCTTTCTACATTTAACACTCTACTTGTTAGCAAAATAATAATAATAATAATACATGTGACGCTTCATGAGGTCATAAATTTTCAGAGGCCAAAGTATGTAGACAATTGGTAACTGAAAATTTTTTTATCTTTTCAACCAAAATCCATGTTTAGAGATTTGGTAATTTGGTGAAATTCAACTGTTTTCTACTTTGTTTCTAAAATTTTAGAAACATATATTTAATTATTTAATATAACTCTATACACCACTAAAAATATTTGGTCAAAGAAACACAGGTTTTCTGAGTTATATATATTGTGAGTATAAAAAATTTTAAAGAAGATCTTGAAGTTTTTATACCCATTATTATTAGAAGTTAGCATAACCCAAACCAAATACTAATTTTATTATTTTTATTATTATTTTTTTTAAAATTATTTTCCTTTCAATGTGAAGATTTTGAATTCCACATGTAAAATATTAATCTGTGAATGGCACAATGGTAAATACAATTGATAAAGGAAAACAAAAATACGAATTTGGATCTTCTAAATTTTAGATTTTCACTTTAGAGGATAAAGTAAAATCTTTTAACATTGAATATTTCCTCTCTCATGTTTTCTCTTGGTCCCACCTATAAAATAAATGGTGATCGATCATACATATTTTACTCTCTAAAGTGAAATTCAAAATTTAGAGAATTCAAATCCAAAAAAATCCAGTGGTGAATATAATAATGAGCACTGTGTTTATGTTATTGTTGTTCTTCCCCCTATGTCTTCTAGTTATATTGACCGTCTTCTGAAATCAAACTTCTTATTTATGGCGGTGTTGTCTCTTCTAATAAAGGAGACACTTCAATATACAATAATAATTCATTCTAAAATCAATTATTGATTCTCTTCATAAAAATAAAATTATATATTCCATGTACTAATACAAATAAAAGGCTTACTTGCCAACATTTTTGTACACAATGCATGTAAGGAAGCATATTATTATTTCATTTAGAATATAATAATGTGTTGTTTTAAGAGATATATGAATTATTGAAGGACACTTTTTTTTGGTTTATTCTCTTACAAGAGCTTAATGAATATTGAAATAAATTTAAACAGAAGGAAAACAAAGAATCTTGTATATATTTATTGTTTAATTAGGCTCTTAGATATCAAATGAGATTTTAAATAAACCTAAGGAAATTTTAAGAAAAAATGTTTTTTTTTTTTTCATGAAAAAACAAAAGGTAAATGCTTATGGAAACCCACAATAAAACATATCAATAATTGCAAAGATTCAATTCAGATCTAACAATATTAATTCAGTATATGATAATTAATTCATATGGACAAGAAAAGCAGGGAAAAGTATAGATCTATGACGTTACCGAAAATATCATCAAGTTAAGTGCTATGTTTAGTAACATGAATTTGTCATTCTGATTGATGGATCCAATAAATCACAAGCCTTAAATTTTTAGAGAGATTAAGAAGCAATATTTGATATTGATTTTCGATACATGATACTACTACATACTCCTATTAGTCCCTGCAGGTTATTTATTTTTTTATAAAATAATTATTATCATAACGATCAAAATTATGCATTGATTTTATCACATAGTATTGACAATATTTGAAGTAAACAAGACTATTAAGAAAAGGGTCTCATTCACTTTGATTCAAATTCATAAATCATAACTAAATGATTATTTAAGACTCATGACCATACCTTACAAAAACTGACGATATTAGAGACAAAAAAAATATAGGCTAGAAAAGTAGAAAACCCTAATAAAGAAAGATAAAAAAGAATAGGTAAAGAGAGAGAGAAAAGGTAAAATGAAAATTACTCTTTTTTCTTTTCTTTGTTTTTTTTTTTTTTTTAAATGAAAAAGAGGAGAGAATGTTTAACTGAGATTTAAAGGCGACCAGATCTGAGAAAAAACATGGCAGAAACAGACAGATCCGATGCTAGAAAATTAAAAATTGAAATTAAAAAACTTTTAAAAAAAAAAAAATAAATAGTTGTGGGCAAGATCTATAGATCATAGAGCTAATGATGATGAACAAGAAAATAATTTTTTTTTTTTAAAAAGTATTACAAACCTGACACAACAAAGAACACCATCATCACAACATGATCAGAGAGAGGAAAGGAAAGAAGCTGCTAAGAAAAAAAAGGGAGTAATGATGGTAACCTTTTGAGCCTCCAAGTGAAGTGAAGAACAAAATTAGTCAAAATTCATCATCATTACACCAATCTGCAAACTACTAACATACCCACGTCTTTAATTCATCCAAAAACAAAAACCCATCATTCAGATCTACCTATTCTTAAGAAAAAAACAAAACTTTTTCATAGTACAACTAGTAAATTAATTTTTAAAAATTAGAAAAAAAAATAAAGCTAAGAAGAGAGAGAGAGAGAGAGGAACCAAACCTAAAAAAAATAATATATATATCTTCATCAATAATAATCAATTATCTCTATATATTTTGATACCACCATAATCTTATAGAGATTTGGATATTATGGATGATCAAGATGATATGATGAAAGGGTCCTCGAGCCAGACAACATTCCCCTCAAAAGACAAAGCTTCCTCATAGCATCTATATTTATATTCCCAAAATGCCCTTCTATGTGTTCATCTAATATTCATCTATGTATATATTTTCACTCTCTCTTTTATTTTTACTCTTGTTTTTTTTTCTCTCTCCCCCACGAGTCTCGGCTATGTTCAAGGGGGGTAAGAGAGAAAGAGAGAGAAGGAAGAAGAGGATGATGAGTGGGTGAATGAGAATGAAGAAGGGGGATGCAGAGAGAGAAGTGAAGGTTATTATATAAATAAAAGAAATTAAAAGAAGCTAAGGGAACTGGGGAAAGGCAAAGTTAGAAAAGATACAAGAGGATTGGTGCATGGGTAGACCCTATCTTCCTTTTTTTCTTATTTTCCATTAATAGCCATCACTCCATGCACTCAACTTTTCACAATCTCTCACTTAATCAGGTATCAATGTATCGTGTCTCAACTAACAATGTTATATATGTGAATCGGTAATAATATACATATTCTTTAATTAAAACTTCTTTCTAACTAAAATGCATTTTTACTAACAAAATGTTTTAAAGTATAAATTATATGAATTTAATTTTGATACACTGTCAATGTAAAGTAGTTTTATACGTATATCTAATTACGCGATGTCAATATATCACATCAATAAAAATAACTACTTTTTACATTAACCGCGTGAATGATCATCTAAAAGAACGGATGTGGTTGCACGACTGTGCAATACCTTTACACTGTTAGTGTATCAAAATTAAACGCTAAAGAAAAAGTATAGGCAAACAATATAAATATTGAACAACGTAAACAACGGTTTAAAAAAGAAAATTAAATTAATTATTAAAATCAGATTCTCAATTTATTAGAATAATCAATTTTTTTTAATTTAAATTATTAGAGTTAGGCAATGTAACATCCTCTTAATATACCATCACATCACATTTCCATTCCATCTCAACCCTTCTCGCCCTCCTCCACCTACACCGTACGGTCCTACCCTCCACGCCCAAAACTCGCTCTCGGTGCCGGAAACAACCGTTTTGATGCATCATAACGCTACTGTTCCCCTTAACGTCATTCATACGCAGTCGAAACACCACTGCTCATGCACGCCGCCGTTGTCCCCCCCTCCCCCAACTCGTGCCGATGTCGGAGACAGTTGTGCCATTTCACCTGTTTTTAAAGAAATTGTTAGAAGAAATAAGCACGGCACTTTTTTAAAGAATGAAATGAATAAAATAAAAAATTGGACTTGCCTGGGGCTCAATGGTAAAAGGATACTCATCTATGTCAACATGGTTCTTGTTAATGGAGACCATTATGAGCTTGTCGCACTCGGATTCCATCCACGTCGTCACGAACGATGTCAGATTTAGCCTAGGGTTTCCGTCCAGCATGAGCTCGTCGTTTATTATCTGGTACGCTGCCTCTTTGGGTTATTTTAGTAGGTATACGGCTGATTATTTTAACTCTTATGTGCCGGATGATTATTTTAGTAGGTACGTGGATGGTTATTTGATTTCGAATGGGTTTAGTTAGATACAATTAAAATATATTGGATGTTTAATTTACTAGGTATGCGGATGATTATTTTTTGTCCTTAAGTGGATGGTTATAATTAAGTGCCGATGAGGGTCCTTATTGACGAACCAGCGGCAGTGAGGAGGATCCTGGCGGCAACAATGGGGGCTGGTTGGCGACCAAGCGATAGCGTGAAGAACCCAGGAGGCAACGATGATGTTTGGTGAGAAAGAGAGTGACGTCGGCGAAAGCGGCTGGTTGGTGAGACGGCGACGGAAGAGGCTACTACAAGAAAAAGCAATATTTGTAACAAAAAAATTTGTTGCAAAAAATCAAAATTTTGAAACTAAAGAAATTTGCAACAAAAAAAGGCGGTTGCAGTATGTCCCATTACAAAAAATTTTTGTAACAAAAAATGAAATTGTTACAATTTAAAGTAATATCTTATAACAAATTTTTTTGATACAAAAATCAAAATTCGTTACAAAAGTGATAATAAATTTTGATCTTCAAAATAGTTTTGGTGACAATATATTTTTTTCTATCATAAAATTTTGTTACAAAATATAACTTGATTTTGTAACATTTTGTTTTCTTTAGTTACAAAAGCACAATATTTATTTTGTAATATTTTTTTAATATAAATTATATACATAATTTACCAAATTATTTTTGTAATTAATCGATATATTAACTATTTTACTGAACAAGTCAACATTTATATAATATGTAAAAATATAGATAATTTAAACATGCTTCGTTTAACTAAAATTATTTTAAAACAAAATAAAATTAATGTCTATATTGATTAGTTCTATAAGTTATATTTCTTACACAAGTTCAACCAAAAGTTAAAAGTTTAACATAGATTAGTGTCTCTATGAATCAAAATATTCTTGAGTCATTTAGGTAGCATGTTGTCACCATTTTAACACTCCTGTAAATAAAAAAAACGAAACAAAAAATTAGAACAACATATAATACCAATTACAATTTTTTCCATTAACTTTTATTAAAAATTTTTAGAAAAAATTTGGCAGAACCTCCCCTAAAACTTGGATATTTCCACCGTCTACGGTTCCATCAATAACAACTAATTCATTACTTATTTCTAAGCAATACACAACCAAATTTATCAAACCAAATAATAGGACATTTGTCATTTATCAACCATGATACAACTAAAATGTAATAAATAGATCCATATACAATTAAACTATACTAATAATATATGAATCATCTATGAATATGTATTAAAACCATAAATAATTTTAGGAGTACCTTTAATTGTCTAGTTTCTTTCATTGTCAAAGTGCGCTATGAAAGAGTTCATAACGATTTGTTGAGCTTCCAATTGAGTTTTCACTCTAGCTAATTCTTCATCTTGCCGTGTTCGTTGCTCTTTAAGTTTTTCTTTGAGCACATCTATTACACAAGCAAAATTCAACTAAAAAATTTAATAAATAAATTCAGTTCATTGTATATACCAAACAAGTTAATGTATCCTCTAATTTGAGAACCTTCATCTAAGTTATGACATACTTAAATGATTCAGTTAGATAATTTACATGAACAAATACAAAACTTTCTTTTGTATAATTATTCATTGATAAACAGTAAATGCTACCTTGTAAGGCATTCATTGCAGTTGTTGCACAAGCTGGATTTGCAAAATCCACAAAACAAAGAATAAGAGGATCTCCACCACGCTGTAATGAACATGCATTTCAACGTAAAAGAAGTCACAGTGAATTTCAACTAATATCCACACATTCAAAATTGGAGAAGCTAATAACATTACCAACAGTACACTTACATGTTTGGATTCTTTGCTCACAAGCCTCACTTCTCTATATCCAACAAAAGGGTAAAAAATGTCTAAGATAACATCAAGGAATGTGAAAAAATGAATTAAAACTAAAGAAAAGCTCATAAAAGAAAAGTAAATAACAGAATTGAATCCTAAAGTAGTACATCTGCAGAAAAAGGATACGAGCCATTTCCTTTCTTTTGCTATCGAAAGGGAGACCTTCAACATATAAAGTACTTGAAGCATCCGGAGGTAGAGAAACTTTTTTTGGTCCTGGCCTGGAAACTGCATCTCCTGGTAGGTGACCACCATAACCTACGAACCCTCGTCCATTTGGAGCAACATCAAGACCGACCATGACGCCCAATTATAGAAGGATCACTTAATGATTGACCTGGCAATCCACCAACCCCATTGACAATCCGAAACCACCAATTGCACTGGCTTTGCGGAATCATGAATAATGCATTACAAACATATTCAAAACAAAACAAAGAAAAAAATGATATAGTACAAATACAAGATATTGAACATTGGAATGAGGAGGATAAAGGGGAGGTCCTTACCTGAACTGACAGCGAAGGGAAGAAAAAGAGCAGCAGTGAGCCAGAGAGACCAGAGAGGCAGAGATGCAGTCATCCAGATACACTATAAAGCTTAAATCTAATTCAATTCGACAACACTGGCAGCAATGAATATAAAACTTCAATCCTAAATCAACGAATCATAAACCCTAACTAACTAAATCAGAATGACATAATGACACAATACTACTTTACATGTTGAAATTTCAAAATCACAACACTATTTACCTTCTAAATGATGCCAAAATGATGAACACATTAGCAGTAGGATGAGCAACACAAGCTACTTCAATGCTGCAACAGAATAAAACTAAACGAGATAATAAAACAACAAAATTAAAAGAATCCCACTTACCCAACTGCAGAAATATGCCAAAAAAAAAAGTGAAACCAAATAATTAGATAAAAAATCATAACCGAGAACAAATTCAGAAAAAAATCCTAAGGAAATAACAATCAGAAATATCGAAAATTCAGAAAACTTAAAATAACTAGAGGCTTTCATATGTTATGAAATTTAACAGAAGAGAGAGGAGCTGAAATTTCAAAACGCAACAGAGATGGCTGAACAAACGGCTGCACAGCGACAGAAGAGAGGCTGAACAATGACAGAACGGATACTGAACATAGGATTGAACACGCAACGGAACAGAGGCTAAGCAGAGGCTGGAAGATGATGGTTGGAGAAGCGGCAGAAGCACGGCAAAATTAACGGCGGCGGATGCACAGCGAAACAAAGGCAGAAGCTCGCAAAATAGAGGCAGAAGCATCGCGAACAAGGGCCGAACAGATGCTATGCGATGGCAGCGAAGCGGTGCGGATGCGATGGACCAAACGTGACGACGCCGGAGCGGTGCAGTATCACCATCAATGGTGACGATGGCAACGACGGCTTCGCATAGCTCCAATGGTGACAACGGCGACGGAGCTAGCAGTGACGAGGGCAGCCAGGCTCCCCTCCAGTGGCGGCAGCGCTACTTCCTCTCTCCCTTGCGTTATGACTCTCCCGACGATAACACAATGGCGGTAACGGTAGCAGTGACACCCACCGACGCCGTCTCCACTTTTCTCCCTCTTCTTCCTTCTCTTTCTTCCCCCCTCAAGCTCCCCCTCTCTCTCTCTCTTTTCTTTTCTTTTCTTTCCATGTGTATGTGTATGGTGAAGGGCTAAGTATGTGTATGTGGGGGTGGGGGTTGGAAAAAATGGCGAGGGTTAAGGCTTGGGTTTGGAGAGTATGTGTAAATTAGGTTTTTATTTGAGAATATATTAATTTTTTAAAAAATATAAAATAATATATACCATTTTTAAAATTAATTATTTAATTTTTAATTTTTTATAAAAAATAATTAATTAATACAAATAATTTTTTAAAATAATTTTTTTTAGTTACAAAAATTCTTGTATTTTGTGACAAACAATATTAAATTTTGTGACAAATTAATTTTTTGTTACAATAGTTAGAATTTTTGAAACAAATGGATATTTTGTTACAAAATATTTTAAACTTTTGCAACAACTTCATCTTTTGTTACAAAATATTATAAAATTTTGCAATAAAATACCAGTTTGTTACAAAAGTTAATATAATTTGTAACAAAAAAATCAAGTTGCTACAAAATAACAAAAAGTTTTGTAACAAATTATATTGTTGTATTTGTGTGTCGAGTACATTTTTGACATGACACTTATTCAACACTCGTCCAACACGAGTATCTTCTGTGTCCAACTATGTTTTAACAAAGCAAAAATTTCTCTGAATACGTTGGACACACTTAAATATCATCATGTGTCAGCATATTCAATCTTATTTTTGAACCTATATCCTTGAAATTGGTTTCAAAATAGTATATGTTATTATTTATTANCAGACGAACTACTAGAAACTATAGTAAGATATTACAATATTTTGATAAAATATTAGGGTTGAGAATAAATTTTGACAAATTCAATTTGATTCTGATGAACTATGTGCAACAATGGGTATAAAAAATGTGTAAATTATTAGGGTACAAGGTGACAGTATTACTAGTGAAGTATTTTAGAATATCTTTAGGGGCAAATCTACGACTAGTGAAAACATAAAAATCGATCATTGATAAGGTAGAGAAGAAGCTCGATCTATCAAAAGGCAAGGTTCTGAACAAAGCGGAAAAGCTGATTCTTATAAAATTAAGGCATAATACAAGAAGAAAAATATTGAGTATTGTCGAATTTACTGGAAAAAAAACGAAAATAATCAGCCAGTAATAAATTTATTACCGTTGAATTTTTCGTCTGATCCACTCCGACAGTATAAACCTTGCCGAGAACTGTTTATCGTTGGATTTTGTTGTCTGCCGGTAATTTGCGGCAGACTTAGCGTCGAAACTAGTTTTTTAAGCTACGAATATCTGATACCGGCGAATTTTTTTTTACGATAACTTTGGTGCCAAACTATTTTGTTCCTGCATGATTATCGTCAGATTTTTCCCCGAAAAATCCAACAGCATCTTCATTTTTTTTATATTTTTTTGACAAAATTAGTGGTCAAATTTTAAATTTTTTTTTAAACTTATTTTTTGCACAATTAGTAGTCAAATTCTAAATAATAAAAGTCAAATATGTTGAATTATCAAGTGTGCAAATAAAATAAAAAATCAAATAACAAGGAATATGATACAATCAAACAGTGTATAAAAAAATCCTAGTCACGAAAGATCCTGATAGTCATCATCGTCGTCCTCGTCGTTCCCCCGCTGGTGGAGCTGCTAAGGTGGCGACCTAGGCAGCGATCTCTGTGCCCATCTAGCAGCGCCGCTGCCACCAGCGCGTATCTGATCTTCGTACAGCGCCATTTGGTGCTCCGTTCGCTGATGCCACTCCAGCTAACGAACACAAAATTATAATAACAAATCAAAACCAAAATTTATAATAATAAATCAGATCTTATTCCTATTTTAGAAAAAGGGAAGTTCAAAAGAATCACTTGAAAGAGATCACGAGTGCCAAGAAGAAAACGGCAGCAGAAGCGGCAGTGACAGTAACGGTGACAGCGGCAAAAACGATGAACAACACCGAAAAAAGGGGGCTGCCAGAGAGATGAAAGGGGTAGAGAGAGAGAGAGTGGGAGGTGAGAGGATTAGAGAGAAACAGAGAGAGAGATTCAAATGAGAAGGAAGAAGGTTCGCGATTCGAATTTAGGGCACAATTACCGTCGGATTTACCGGTAGTAATATGTTGTGGGTAGGGGTGGCAAAGCTGGCCGGCCCGCCCTGCCCCGCCTAGACTCGCCCCGATAAAAACCTTTGGCCCGGCGGACCGGCCCGCCCGCCCCGCCAAAACCCGCCAATTTGGCGGTGTGAGTTTGGCGGTTTTTTTTTTTAATTTGGCGGGCTCCAAATCCTAACCCTACCCGCCTTTTAGCGGGTTTAGCGGGTCGACCCGACGGGTTCAACCCGTTTTGCCACCCCTAGTTGTGGGTTAGCAAAACGCAGCGTTCCTCTAAATAGGTTTAATGTCGGATTTTTCTCGTTTTCTCTCCAATTATTACCAGCAGATTTACTATCAGAAACGAAAATCCGCCGATAATATTTTGACACGACGAATTTTATGCCTAAACTACCAGTAAATCTGCTGGTAAAGACGCCACTACTCTGCTATACTAAATCCGACAATAAATCTGACGGTATTCAGCGTTTTTCTTATAGTGACATCTTTTCTAAAGTTTTTATCGATTTCAAGTGAGAATGGATATATCATAAGGGAATGTAAATTTTGGGATGAAATAGAGTGGGTGTGAAATTTCTAGTGGAGGCTAGAGCTTTTTCAAAGAAAAATAGAACAGTTAAATCAATTTTATGGTGTCTTACAATTAGTTAAGTTGACAAGAAATACAATGGATATAATTATGTGAAAATTTGATAAAAACAATATTTTTACTACTAACTATTTTGTGCGAATTTTGTATGAAAAAAATATCTGAAGATATTACTAACTATAGCTTCACTAAAGATATCTAGACGGGATTGGTTTCATCACGAGTTAAACTGTTTGTTTAATTTGTATAAATTAGTTTTTTTTTTTTTATCAAAATGACCATGTTTGTGTGCTGTGTAAAAAAATGATAAAAAAGTGTATATCACTTATTTGTTGTTTGTAAGTTTATTTTTGGCAAGTGTGTTATATTTGGGTTCATGATGAAGGTCATTTTTAGACGGTCTCAAGCTCCTTGAAACAACATTTTAAAAGTTGGACATATGAAAAACCGTATTAATTTTAATGGTTATAAAATAACATAAAAATTGACTATTTTAGTCCGTAATGTTTTAATCGTCCTATTTTTATGTTGAACTCTTTTGGTTAGAGAGGGTAAAAGTGGAAGAGAGTTGAACAAATGTAATTTTAATAAAAATATTATTATTAATAGTACATTGATTTCGTCAAGTGTTAATAAAAAGATTTGATGGTGGAATAATATTGATAATATTTTAAATATTTTAAAATAAAAATAGAATGATTAAAATATTAAAAATTAAAATAAAATTTACTTCAAATGTTAGAGACTAAAATAATATTTTATCTTTTATTTTATTCTTGTACAACATATGCTATTGCAATAATGTTGTTGTTTGGTGTGCTTATTCATTCTGCTGTTACTATTCCTGAAGGACCTTTGAATAATCCATCTAATTATATTGAATCTGATCAGAAAATGTGTATCAAAAAATGCCAGAAACGGTATTTTAAGAAACCCAAAGTGTTGAGGGTATGCTCTTGGAAATGCGATGGTAAGTACATTTAAGTTGTCGTAAATCTTTTTGAGGTTTTATAAACATTTTTAATAAATTATTATAAAATATCTAAATTATTCAACTGTATGAAATACACATACAAGAAGTTTTAAAGGAATATTTAGGAATGCAAATTGTGGTAATTAGGCTCAGGCCTAATAACAAACAAATATTTTAAGAATAAATAGATAAAAAAACATACGAAATAGTATAAAAGAGATAAAATTATACCTCAGTGATTAGAAAATAAGAGTGTTTTCTCAAGAGAAAACTTTTTTCAAGATAATAGCAAGTCAGTTTTATTTTTGGTTAACTTTTTATTTTTGTAATTTATTTTTGCTTATTTCGTATTCTTTCGTGTGTACTTTTACTTAGTTACTCAAATTTTAATCGTTCAATCTAGTTTTGATTTATTTTTCATTTTAATAAATGTTCTATTTGGTTTCTGTATTTTTATAATTTAAGTTTGATCTGTGCTATATTAATTTTAGTATGAGGCGAATAAAGGCATGCATTGTTAAAAAGACAAAAAAAAAAGAGTTAAAATTGATTTTATTTAATATTTATTAATTATAATAATAATTAATAAATATTAAATAAAATAAATTCTAACTGATTTTAACTAAAATTTTGTTGTTATTTGTTAGAAACAAAAGAGAAATTTGAAAAAAGTGTTTCTGTGTATTATTTAGGTTGATCAAAAGTACAATGTACAAGGGGTATATAGGTGCCAAAAGAATCAAAGTAATAAAAGTATAGAATCCTACAATTAATATACAGATATACCATATAAATATAAACGATACTAACTGATCTAAAATGATTCTAATGATTCTCTAATGATTCTCTAACATCCCCCCTCAAACTCAAGTGGGAGTTAATGATACCATCTTGAGTTTGGATAACAAAGTCCGGAAACGAGTCGGGTGATGAGCTTTCGTGAAGATATCAACAGTCTGATCTAGTGTACCAACAGCAATGAGATGAACAGCATCAATAAGGATACATTGCCGAACAAAATGACAATCAATCTCAATGTGTTTGGTGCGTTCATGAAAGACATCATTATGGGCAATCTGAATAGCACTGCGGTTGTCACAAAAAACATCAGTAGGGGGCGACTGAGGAGCACCCAAATCTTCGAGAAGCCAACGAATGGAGATAACCTCAGCAGTGGTGTCAGCGAGGGCACGGTACTCAGCTTCTGTACTTGATCGAGCAGTGAACGTTTGCTTCTTAGCACGCCAAGAAATGAGAGCGTCGCCAAGAAACAAACAGTAACCAGTAGTAGAACGACGATCAGTGGGATCACCAGCCTAATCAGCATCGGAGTACGCCTGAAAGCACAAACAGGAATGGGCAGAAAAACAAAGGCCATGAAATAGAGTGCCTTTGATGTAGCGAATAATGCGAAGAACTGCCGCATAGTGAGTAGTCCGAGGAGATGACAAGAACTGGCTAAGTACATGAACTGGATAGGCGATGTCTGGTCGGGTGACAGTTAAGTAGACGAGTCCTCCAACTAGCTGTCGATAGAGAGTAGAATTTTCCAAAACAGTGCCATCCATAGGAGTAAATCGAACATTAGGCTCAAGAGGAGTAGACTCAGTGCGACTATCCGTAATTCCGGCTCGAGCAAGGAGATCTGAAGCATATTTAGCATGAGAGAGATAGATGCCATCATCGGTGGATATGACTTCTAGACCAAGAAAATAGTTGAGAGAACCAATATCTTTCATCTCAAAAGTACGCTGAAGGGATGCCTTGAGATCAGAGATACCATCAACATCATCTCTAGTAATGATTATGTCATCAACATACAGAAGCAAAAGAACGACTCCACGTTCACTTTTACGAATAAAAAGAGCATGCTCATGAGGACTGCAAGTGAAACCAAGACTGCATATGGTAGTGCTGAACTTGTCAAACCATTCACGAGGAGCTTGCTTAAGCCCATAGAGTGCCTTGTGAAGGAGACAAACTTTGCTAGAGGGACAAGGATAACCCGGAGGGGGTTTCATATAGACCTGCTGTTTCAAATCTCCATTAAGAAATGCATTTTTCACATCCATCTGACTGAGAGATATTTTTTGACCGCAGCAATGGCAAGAAGAGCTCGAACAGATGTGAGACGAGCAACAGGAGCAAAAGTCTCTTCATAGTCAATACCATACTCTTGCGTACAACCCTGAGCAACCAATCGTGCCTTATAACGGTCAATAGAACCATCAGAGCGAGTCTTGATCTTGTATACCCATCTGCTGCCTACAACTTCCTGAGCAGAAGGAGGATCAACCAAATCCCAAGTGTGTGCCTTTTCAAGTGCCTGTATTTCTTCCTGCATTGCTTGTTGCCAATGTGGATTTGTGGAGGCTTCTCTGAATGACTTAGGTTCTTGTTGATGAAGGATAGTAGAAAAACAATGATAATCAAGAAGATGAGGAGGCGGATTCCTTACCCTAGAAGAACGAGTGGGAGGAGGAGGCATGACAGTAGGAGCAGGATCATCGTCCGGTCTGGAATCATTGGGAGATGGAGAAGGCAAAAGAACAGGAGGCTGTGGAGGGTCACTCAAGATAGAATCTGTAGAATCATCACTAGGAAAAAGATCAACATTGGGGTTAGTAAACAAAGGTGACTGAGTAGTAGAAATTGACTCAAAGGATGAGAACCGAGAAAACATGTGATGCTCCCAGAAGACAACATGACGAGATATACGGACACGTTTAGAGAGAAGATCCCAACAATGATAACCCTTGTGTTTAGTGCCATAACTAAGGAAACAACACATACGAGCCCGAGGTTCAAGTTTACTATGTTCATGAGGCTGAAGAAGAACAAAACATACACAACCGAAAACTCGAAGAGAACTATAATCTTGGGAGGTATGATAAAGACGCTTAAAGGGAGTAACATTACCAAGAACAGAAGAAGGGAGTCTATTGATAACATGGACAGCAGTAAGAACAGCTTCACCCCAAGTACGCTCAGGACACAAAGAAGAAAGGAGCATTGCACGGACGGAGTCAAGAATGTGACGGTGTTTGCGTTCATCTCTACCATTTTGTTGAGACGTACCAGGACAAGAAAACTCAGACAAAGTACCCTATTCTACAAGAAAGGTTAAGAGTTTGGAATCACGGTATTCCATAGTATTATCACGTCTGAAAACCTTAATAACCTTGGAAAACTGAGTTTTAATCATAGTAACAAAGTTGATATAAATCTGAGGTAACTTATGGCGATTAGTCATCAAATAAACCCAAGTAAAACAGGAATAATCATCAATGAAAACGACAAAGTATTAAGCTCCGCCCATAGAGGCAGTGGGAGCGGGGCTCCAAACATCAGAGTGAATGAGATCAAAAGGAGAGCAAGCAAGAGATGAATTATTGTGAAAAGATAAAGCAGGTTGTTTGGCAGTTTGGCAAGAAATGCAATCAGAAGATTCATTTGGAACCTGACCTAAAACACCCTGAGACACAAGAGGACGCAGTTTTCTTAAGAAGGTGTGGGCGAGACGTTGATGCCATAAGTGAAGGGTAGAGGGAGAAGAAGCAGCACAAAGATTTGGTACAGAAGGAATATGAAGATTCTCGAGTTCAAACAACCTTCCGAGCTTATGTCCAGTCCCGATGATTTGTCCCGTCCGAGGATCCTGTACACGACAACCAGAAACAGAAAAAGTGACTTCAAAACCCAGATCAACAAGTTGACCAACAGAAATAAGATTAAAGTTTAGTTTGGGAATATAATAAGTATCAGGAAGATTAAAAGTCGACTGGGATATAGAACCCTTGTGTGTTGCGTGCAAGAGAGAACCATTTGCAGTATTGACAGAAGGTCTATTTGTAGTGGTAGACAGAGACGAGAAGAGATTACGCAATGGAGACATGTTATTAAAGCATCCCGAGTCAAAATACCATTTAGAATTACCTGGAGGGGTCGAAAGAGCAGCAGGGGTATTACCAGAAAGGGAGAGAAGACGTTGAAGAAGAGACGCAATATCAGATAGAGAGACATGAGACGAGTTGAGAGGAGCAGTGGTGGTAGATTCAAGAGTAGTATCAACAGTAGAAGCAGGCGCAAGACGTGGTGGGCGAGTAGGACAGGTAGTAATCAAATGTCCCGAGAGCTTGCAATAATGGCAAAACAGTTGTGCACAATGGTAGCTAATATGATCTTTTTGGTGGCATGTGCGACATTCAACAGAGGAAAATACGGAGAACGAATACCCGAAACGGTTACAGTTGCGACAGAAGGTACCTTTTCTGTCTGTGGCAGCAAAAACATCTGACTTTTCCATAATAATAGTCACAGAGATCAAGGAGAGGAGAGAAAACTGCAATTTTGGAGCAGAAAATGAGGAAACGGATGCCAAAATCGGAAAGAGCTCACCAAAAAACTTTAGAGAGGGTCCCACTGTCTGACACGTCAACGGCCACGTCAGCTGCTTCGTCAGCAGAGAAAGACACGTGGCAACACGCGATAGGAGGAAGGAGATGCGTCAGCGCTGACGCGGACACGGAGCTAGCAGCGGGTCGGAGAACGCGGGTCGGTCTTGGTGGATCCGCGTGGATGCTGGCGACGACACGTGGCGCTGTCTGAGACCGTTGATCCTGGGCGCGGATCCAACGGTTCTAGATGGCGTCTGGGGAGAGAGAACCTGAAGTGGTGACCGGACTTCTGGCGGCGCGTGAGGGTGCGTGCGGCGGCGAGGTCGGTGGCGTTGGAAAGCTTGCAACTAGTAGAAGATGAAGGTGGCGGCGGTGACGAACTAAGGCGTCAGGAAGAAGTCGAAAACGAAGGACAAAGTACTGCCGGTGAAACAAGATAAAGGAGGTAGAAACCAATTATTTCTGAAAAAAAAAAACCTAAACTCTTGATACCATGTAGGGGTGCACATGGGCCGGGTGAAGCCGGGTTTGATGTGACCCAGACCCGACCCGAAATATACACCGGGTCTATTTATTAGACCCGAACCCAACCCTAGACCCGATGAAACCAATACAATTTCGGGACACAATTATACCGGGTAAAAACCGGGCTGTTAACATTACATTATGTTGATACCTTCTTGTAAGGTAGCATGTAAAAATATCCAAATTTCCAAGACTCCAACCATTAGTTAACATGGTAAAATTCACTTAGAAAAATATAACAAGAACCAACCCTTCTTCAAAATTAAAGCATAACCGCAATCAATACTAAAGCATAACCACAATCAATACTAATATTGTCTAATAATACCAAATATTTAAATCAATACCAATAATACAATCTTATGTATTAGTCTAAAGTCTTATGCATTCTAAACATAAAACATTAATTTATAGTCTTATAATGACTAATAACACAAAATATTAAGGTTTATAATACTTAAATTCCACATAAGAATAGTCATGATCCATCACTAATAACACAAAATATTAATTGTGTATGATGACCGGGCCACCGGGCCGACTTCGGGTGACCCGAGCTATGGCCCAGACCCGACCCGAAATAATGACCGGGTCTATTTTTGAGACCCGTACCCGACCCTAAACCCGATGAAATCACACCAAATTAGTCCTTAAAGTGTTCGGGACCGGGCCGGGCCTTCGGACCGGGCCGGGTCTGTGCACCCCTAATACCATGTTAGAAACAAGAGAGAAATCTGGGAAAAGTGTTTCTGTGTATTATTCAGGTTTGTTTTTGAATTAAAGGGAGCTCAACACAACAGGGTGGAGCATTAAAAGGAACTACAAGTTCATGATGATAGAAATAACTCAACTCCTTCGTATCTAATGAAATCAACCTCCCCTTGTGAGCTTTGACTTGGGATCAACAATCAATAGTTCCACCTCCAATCCAATCCTCAGCATAAGCAATAGACTTGTTTATAATTTCCCGCAAGCTGGATGCTTTGTTTCGAAACAGTCTGCCATTCCTTTCTATCCAGATTGTCCAGACAACAGCAAAGAACCCAAGGAACCACCTCTTTCTCTCAACCTTCCATATTGCCATGTTCGTCCAGCTTTCGAAGTGGTCCTTTAGAGTACCGGGCGCGCACCAACTCCTACCAAACGCATGCATCCAGGCACACCACACCTGCCAAGTGATATCACATCCAAGAAACAGATGGAATACAGTTTCATCAGACTTAGAACATAGTACACAAAGCCTGTCATTCTGGTCAAGAATCCGTAATCTACACAGACGATCCTTGGTGTTCACCCTTCCAACCAACACAAACCAAGACAAGAGCTCAATCCTTGGAGGGACTAATCCTTTCCATACGGCGCGTGTGAAGCTATAGCTAGTAATTTCATCCGGAAGAACTTCCTCCTGCATCGTCTGTGCAAAGGAGCTCGTGGAATAAACACCTGTTTTATCCAATTTCCAAATCACTGTATCCTCCCTTTCAGTTGTAGGCTTGGCTAGTTGCAGGGTCTCATGAAGTTGTCTCACCAGATCCAGCTCCCACTGAAACAACTCCCGCCTCCATTGGAAGCTCCAGATCCATTCTAATCCATCCCAGAACCCACAATCCCCTACGACAGCGCCTTGGAGGGTAGAAATCGAGAAGAGCCTAGGAAACTTGTCTTTCAATGCCCCATTATGCAACCAGCTATCCTCCCAGAATCTTATCTTTCTACCATTCCCAAGCTCCATAGACAACCCGCTTATCATTTTTTCCCTCAATCGCGGCTCACAGACTTGTAGCTGACATATATCCTTCCAAGGACCTCCTCGTGTGGGTAACGGCTGATCTCGAATCATCACCTTAGGATCCATACCGGTGCAGGAGCAAACCACTTTCTTCCATAAGGGGCAGTCTTCTCTCGAGAATCTCCACCACCACTTGAATAGTAATGCTGTATTCCGAATAACTGCATCCCCAATCCCAAGGCCACCTGCCTTCTTTGGAGCCATAATTACCTCCCATTTTACAAGAGGCACTCCCTGCTTCTCCCCATCTGAGCTCCACAAGAATTGTCTTTGTAGGGAGATTAACTTCTCTGCCACTAACTTTGGCATCTTATACAAGCTGAGGTAATAGATAGGCAGGCTACTAAGAACCGATTTAATTAGGACCAGCTTACCCGCTTTGTTCAGAGTCTTCGCTTTCCACAAGCTTAGCTTCTCCTCCACCTTGTCAATCACCGGTTTCCAGGTCTTCACCCTTCTCGGATTTGCACCCAGGGGGATACCCAGATATCTGATCGGCAGAGTCGCCTCCGTACACCCCAATAACATACACATCCTCTGGACCCACACCCTCTCACAGTTCACCGGGATAATGTTGGACTTCTCAAAATTTATGCTCAGGCCAGACATCAGTTCAAAACACCGCAAGAGTCGCTGATAATTCCTGATGGTCGCCTCTTCAGGCGGGCAGAAGAGGATAGTATCGTCAGCAAACTGCAAGTGAGACAACTCAATGCTATCCTTCCCCACCAACAATGGGGATATGCGTCCGTTACTTACCGCCTGTCCAATCATCCTGTGGAGAACGTCCACAACTAGAACAAACAGAAAAGGAGACAGCGGGTCTCCTTGTCTCAACCCCCTCTCCATCCGAAATGGCGTCGAAGGTGACCCATTGATAAGTACGGACATAGAGGCCGAGCACACACATTCCCTGATCCATCCCCTCCACCTCTGACCAAACCCCATCTTCTGCAAAACAATATCCACAAAGGTCCACTTGACTCTATCATAAGCCTTATGGAAGTCCAGCTTAATTATCACTGAGCTCCTTTTTCGTGTCTTCAACCAGTGTACAGTTTCACAGGCAATTAAAGCTCCATCATGAATTTTCCTGCCCTTCACGAACGCGCTCTGTGTCTCACCTACCAGCCCCGGCATTACCTTCCGCATTCTCCGGACCAGAACCTTCGATATGACCTTATAGACACAACCCACCATGCTAATCGGCCTCAGATCCTTAATTTCCTTTGCACCAGTAAATTTCGGCGCCAGCGCCACCCAAGTAACATTTGACTCACTCGGTAATTTACCTGACTGGAAGAACCCTATCACCGCCCCAGTGAATTCGCTTCCCAATTCTCCCCAGCACTTCTTTATAAAGTTCATATTATATCCATCACTGCCTGGCGCCTTTGTTGACTCACAATCCCAAACTGCCTCCTTGATTTCTGCAGCTGTTGGCATCATCTCTAACTCCCTTGCCTCTTCCTCAAGAATTCTCTTTACTAGACCATCCCTAAACCCAATATTCGGCGAGGGCTCCTGATGGTATAAGTCCTTATAGAAGTCTCGGATAGCAATCTTAATCCTTGCTTGATTCCGTATCAATCTCCCATTAACCATTAAGGCATCAATTCTATTGGACCTTCTACGCAATGAGGCTATAGTGTGGAAATAGCGTGTATTTTTATCCATCTCCTTCACATGACGAGACCTTGACATCTGCTTCCAATGTAGTTCCTGGCGGATGTACCATTTCTTACAGCAACTCACAAGTGCTTTCCTCCTAGCTTCCACAGTCCTATCAGCCACTCCCGCTCCCGTCAAATCATCCACTCTCTTTAATTCATCCTCAAACTGCGTAATCCTTTTATCCACGTCCCCAAAGTTCTTTTTATGCCATCTGCTCAGTGGACTCGTCAAAGCCTTTAGCTTGTCCATGAATTGCCTGTCACCTAGCGCCCTCCATTCCTCTTTTACCACTCGGAGAAACCCATCATGCGTGAACCAAGAATCTAAGCTTCGGAACGGTCTTGGTCCCCCTCTCACCTGTGAACCCTCCATTATCAGCGGACAATGGTCAGATAACCCTCTTGGGCCACCCCGCAACCGGGTTTCAGGAAACACTTCCAACCACTCTAGGCTCACCAAAGCCCTATCAATGCGACTGCATGACTCCCCTCTGAACCAGGTAAACAATCGATCAGTGAGCTCCAAGTCCACTAACTCCATATCCTGGATCCATTCTTTAAACTCTGCAGCAGACACCGGCAAGGAAGTAATTCCTTTCCTATCCTCTACCTGAGTTATCTCATTGAAATCTCCCAGATAACAAAAAGGTGCTTGACACAATCCATAAAGAAAGCTCAAATCTTCCCATGTATCAAGCTTGCCACGCCTATCATGCGGGCCATAGACCAGACAAAAAGCACAGGAAAGATTATTACTCAGTAAAACACCCTCCACACACAACCACCTACCCCCTTTATAGCAGTTATTCATCTTAAATATCGTTTCATCCCACATCAATAACAGGCCCCCAGAAGCACCAATCGACCCCACATACTCCCATTTCACAGCCCCAGCACCCCACAATTGCACTACATCATAGGTTGTCACAGCTTCTTTTTTTGTCTCTATTAATCCTAGCATATTTATCCTAAATTTCCTCCGAAAGTTCTTTATCATGCTCAATTTACCAACTCCCGCCAACCCCCTAATATTCCAGGAACTAAAAATCATTTCAAAACACTTACAGACACCTTTTTCTGATTTTTTGGTCTACTTCGCCGTGCCTTCTCCTTTTGCTTAGCCAGTCTTTTCTTCTCTGCAATAGCCTCATTCTGTGCCTGAAGTATTGCCATTATGTCGTCCTCCTCATCATACTGCACCGCTCCAGATTCCACAGCAAGCTTCCATGCTTCCTTGTTCTCCTGCATTTCAGCTTCCCTTTTATCATTCACGGTCGTTTCCTTCGCATCCTCTCCCCCACCCTCATATGAGTCATCCCTCAAATTCACCGTGTCTGCCCCTGTATTGTCCGATGCAGAGTCTACCACCCCTATGGAGCTTCCGGCACCCTGCATCTCCCCACAACCCTCTCCTGTTGGCCAACTCCATATCTTTCCTGATCCACCCCCATTCAGCGTTATTTCCACCCTTGGGTTACCCCGGAACAACCCATCCCCTCCCCAATGATCACACGCCACAACCTTTTGGCGTCCATCAGCCGGTTCACCACTCACCACCGTCAGTTCCGCGCCCCCTCCCGAAAGCACCATCAGCCCAGCATCCATAGCCAAAGACCTCCTGACCCTCGCACCCCCAGAACCACCCTCCCCATTCGGTTTCCTCCTTCCAACCTGTTCGAGTCCCGCCTCCACCTCCCGAGCCTTCCTATCCAACACGCTAGGTAGCACACCCCGCGATGCCACCCATGCCTCCCCTTCGCCAGGCCGAGCCCGCGTCGGAGGCATGTCCCCCGCCACCAGATCCGCTACCACGTTGAGCCCCTCGGACACCACTGGCCTGCTCTCCGTGCCACACTGGTTCGGTTTTCGCGGTGGACCTCGAGGCGCGCCGTTCTCTGGACCACGTCTCACCCCGAGTTTGCCATCTCTGTCCAGATCCACACCACTGGCAGCTCGAGCAGGTTCCAAAACCATATGCCCTCCAACCCGACCCGACCGCAGGCATCCAATCCCCTTGTCACAATTCTGATCCAAGGGAAGCCCAGTAGTGTGGCCCAATCCCTTCTCACCTAATGTTTCAACAATTGGGCCTTGGGTGATGGATGCCACTCTACCTTCACCCATTTTTTTTAACCCCGGTTGGGCCCCAATCCTACTATCCATCCTATTTGACCCATCAACCTGCTCCCCTCCCTGCACCTCACTGATACACCCGCCCACGTCCAGCACGGTATCATGTACTACCATATCCAGAGCACGATCAACCATTTCCATTCTAGGAGAAGATTCCGCACACTTTGCCGTTACATTTTTCAAATTCAAAAAGTTGTTACCCCATTCATCCAAAATCTCAGGCTGAATTATCGTGCTATCCTCCTGTACCTTCTCCGCCCTAAACGGCAGGGCTACCACCTCTGCCGGAATGACACAGTCCACCAGCTTTCCAGGAGGGTGGCTACTGCCCGGCGGAGTAGCATCATACGTAGTACCTCGTTTCAAACCACTATGCATCATGCCCCCCAGAGCACCACTCCCATTCATCTCTTTCTCTGTAACATACACGTCGAATCCACACGACCCCACAGTTAGTCGGAGTCCTTCAGAAATCGGATCAAATCTCCATGTATCAATCAGCACACTTCCAGCCCAGAACGATGTTGCCAATCGTGTATCATCATCAACCGCAATCACTTCCCCCCACTGAGCGCCGATTGCACTAAACGTGGCGGCCGTCCAAGCATGCAACGGGACACCATGACACTTAAGCCACACCCTCCTCCTATCGCATCGAATCTGTTCGTGCCATCGGCATACATGATGAAAGATTCCCTGAATTTCAGACCCAAAGTATTCCACCGCCTCCTCCGCGCTTCGGTCATTTTCAAAAGTCAGCAGAGCCTTATACCTCCCCATATCACAAATCCTGACAACATTTGGCCAAGCCGTCCGTACAAAGTCGTTCAATGAGCTGAAGTCAATTTCTCTCGTGGCACTTCCAACGATACTCCTTTTCAGCCATACCACGTTATCCTGGACTGCCTCTACCCCCACTTCCTTCATCGCCACCACCTTTGGCTCCTCTATATCTGCCACAGCGGAGGTCACCAAAGACGGTTGATCAATCTCGTGGCCCCTGTTCTCAGTTGGCGGTACTACCACTGGTCGCACCTCTACCGCAGTATTGATCTCATGCGGATTAGGCTTTACTCCTCTCACATCCACTCCCACCGCTTTGGCATCCCACTCCTTATAGTCATCTCTCCTGTATTTGGCTTCACCTACAAAAATCTCCGACCCCCTTAGTTTCATCCGGTTCATCTCCGCAATTGCTTTCAGAGCTCCTCCCTTCGTGGTATATCGTATGAACGCAAAGAGATAGATGGTCCCATTCCTCATCTTCCGTGAAAGATAGATATCGTTAATCCTCCCCGTCCATGAAAATCGATCAAATAACTCCCTTTTCGAAATGTCACACGGTAGTCTATCCACAAAGACGCTGAACGAATCCCTCTCTAAGCGCACGAACTCCGCTCGATTCCAAACGCGCGGATCTTTTTCCTTTCCGGCTGATAACCTCCACCTTCCATACGCCGTGTTCCTCCACCCCGCCATAGCTCCCCCGCTTATATTGGTCATTTGTCAAATGTCATCATCCGAATAAACAGAGAAGTACAATGTACAAGGGGTATATATAAGTACCAGAAAAATTAAAGTAATAAAAGTATAGAATCCTATAATTAATATACAGATATGCCATATAAATATAAACGATACTAACTGATTTATAATGATTCTAATGATTCTCTAACATTATTAAACATTTTCGTATACCGACGTACAATACAGTATAAGCATCGACTCGTCCAGTACTACGTATTCATTCATTTAGTTTGTATCTTGTCCCCCACATCAATTCCAAGTCCACAAAGTAAAACTGATGTGTATCGTTAAAATTTTATTGTACTGAATATTATATTGATAACATACTCACATCAGTTTAATTGTGTGAATAATTGAATTCGTGCGTTTGTACTGCAATTATATATAATAACGATAGACTTTAATACATAACTAGCAGTGATAGATTAATGATATAACTATCGTTTTAAATTTTTTTCATAGCAGAATAATATTATATATTCAAATTTTTTTATAAATTAAGTTCGATTAAATTAAATAATAAAACTAATTGAACTTAATTAATAAAAAAATTTATATTTGATGTATAATATTATTCTTAATAATAATACTAAATTACATAAGAGAAAATATAAGATCAATAATGTTTTCATTTTAGTTATATATATAAGCTACTAACCATATACCTAAGTACCTAGCTAATTCTGATTAGTTATTATTTTGTTTGACTTTTTGGTTCGATCTTAAAGTAAAGTGTCGACCAAATTTACATCAATTACTTCAATTAGAAGTTATGTTTCTTATATTTCGACTTTCATATTCCTAAATTGGATATCATGTTATTTGGTCGAAATTAATTTCATACCAACAATTATTATTAGAGATACAGATATTTGTGTATCTCTTTTTGTCTAAATATTTTGAAAAAATTTGTGTGTACAAATGCTCGTGGCGTATATGTATGTATTTACAAGTTTCATATTTATTAATGATAAGGTTTTTAGATAGTTTATAAGTGAGACTAGGGGTGCACAGATCCGGCCCGACTCGAAGGCCCGACCCGGTTCCGAACATTTTTGGGGCTAATTTGGTGTGATTTTATCGGATTTAGGGCCGGGTAAGGGTCTCAAAAATAGACCCGGTCATTATTTCGGGTCGGGTCCGGGCCATAGCTCGGGTCACCCGAAGTCGGCCCGGTGACCCGGTCATCATACACAATTAATATTTTGTGTTATTGGTGATGGATCATGACTATTCTTATGTGGAATTTAAGTATTGTAAATCTTAATATTTTGTGTTATTAGTCATTATAAAACTATAAGTTAATGTTTTATGTTTAGAATGCATAAGACTTTAGACTAATGCATAATATTGTGTTATTTGTATTGATTTAAATATTTGGTATTATTAGACAATATTAGTATTGATTGTGGTTATGCTTTAATTTTGAAGAATGGTTGGTTCTTGTTATATTTTTCTAAGTGAATTTTACCATGTTAAATAATGGTTGGAGTCTTGAAAATTTGGATATTTTTACATGCTAGCTTACAAGAAGGTATGAACGTAATGTAATGTTAACGGCCCGGTTTTCACCCGGTTTTTACCCGGTATAATTGTGGCCCGAAAGTGTATTAGTTTCATCGGGTCTAGGGCCGGGTTCGGGTCTAATAAATAGACCCGGTGTATATTTCGGGCCGGATCTGGGTCACATCAAACCCGGCTTTACCCGGCCCATGTGCACCCCTAAGTGAGACACATCTTTCGTGTTATGAGTTAGCTTTTAAAATTGAGTTAGACTCAATCAATTTTAATTCTAATATGATATCAAAGCCTATCTAATTTAGTATTGTTAGACTATCCATATACAAATATTCATATTTTAGATAATCATTTCTTAAAAAAAATATTATAACCTATCATTATAACAAAAATTTAGAGTAAACTACTATTTGTATCCACGAAAGTTGAAGACGCTGACATATCTACTCATAAAAAAAAATACCATTTCTATCTATGAAATATGAGTTTTATACAACAAAATTATCCAAACACTTAAAAATTACCTAAAATTCCTAAATTACCCTTATCTTCACCACCACTTTTCTAATCTCAAATCCCACCACCACCCCCTTCACCCAGCCACCCTAAATGGAAGAATTTCTAACCCTAACACTCTTCACCCAACCACCACCCCCTTTCCCTCCAAAACTCACACACGGAGACATTACACACACACTCCCCCCCCCACCCGAGAAAGGGGGAGCTGTCGCCGCCGTCGCGCCTTGCTGTTGCCGGCTCCGTCGCGTCTGTCGCCGCCCCTCTAATATAGCCTAACTCTACTTTCTAATCTTATTTCACACCACCCTTCCCCCAATTCCAAACCCTACATTTATCCTTCTTCCCTCTCATCTCACAAATGGCTAAGCGCGGCAACGGAGATCGTAGCAGATTCGGGCGTGGCTTCGGAAACTGTAGTGGTCGGGACGACAGGGCTGCGGTGGGCGTCACAGGGGCAGTGGACGCCGCAAGGAAGAGGAGAAGTGGATTCCAGTGACGAAACTGGGTCACCTCATGAAAGGGGGAAAGATAAGTAGCCTCGAACAAATCGACCCTCATTATCTCCTAATCAAGGAGCTCCAAATCGTTAACACGTTGGTTGGTCCTTCTTTGAAGGATGAAGTCATGAAGATCATGCCCGTTCAGAAACAGGTACTTGTTGGTTAGAAAACCCGTTTCAAGCCCTTCGTTGTCGTTGGTGGTGCATGCTCCTCGTGGTTCTGGAATTGTTGCTGTTAGGGTTCCAATAAGGTCTTGCAATTTGCAAGGATTGATGATGTATTCACTTCTTCTAGAGGATAGTTGGTTGGGATGGCGGAAAAGTGTGATAGGTTTTGGTGGTGGTAAAGTTTGGAATTGAAAAAGTGGTGGTGTGGAATAAGAGGAGAAGTTAGAGATGGGTTATATTAGAGGATAATTTAAAAATTTTAAATAATTTTTTTAGATTTAGATGGTTTTATTAACAAAAATTTATGTTTTATGAGTATGATAATTTTTTTTTATGAATAAATATGTCAGTATTTTTAACTTTCGTGAATAAAAATAATAGTTTACCCAAAAATTTATTTTATGAGCTACTTTTTAAAATCGAATTAAGCCCCTCTCAATTTTTACAAAGGTCGAATGAGTCTATTTGCAGGCTCAACTCATGGCTGAGGGCGTAGCTTGGCATTCAATAATAATGTTTCATAGAGTAGCTTTCAAAGTTTCAGAGACAGAGAAAGAGAAATTTGATTATGGACCGTAGGATTCAGTGAAAACAAGGTACGAAATGGAGCAAAGGATAGAAGACATAATGATGGTTTAAATTATTGAGAGGAGAAAAAGGAATCAAAGTAAATTAAAGTTTTAAAAGAGGCCTATAACATAAGTTGGAGGAGTGGTTGAGTTTATGAGATG
>NC_029786.2:5336629-5344722 GCF_000816755.2 Arachis ipaensis | reverse complement strand
AATGCATTAATAATATTTGGTATAATTTTTTAGATATATTTTTAACTTCTCAAAAAATTGTTTAAGAGTTTTTGGAGTTCTCTCATTCTCAAAAGCTATTTTATCAAAATGCTAACATGAGGAGTGATAGGGGACCAGCAACTTTTATGCTTTGTAACCATTAAATAGCCATCAATAATAATTTTAATGATGTGAGATTTCATCCAATGACTTGCTTTTCTTTACTAGTTACATACTGACCAGAATTTAGAAAAGTTGCTAGTCCCCTAGACTTTTCCTGCTAACATTATACGTAGATGGGTCACTAACAACGTCACAAAATAATTGATGATTGATTAGATTTGTTTAATGAAAAAATTATTTTTCGTAAATATAACTAATTTTAAATCTTCTATGATCAATTTTATCAACATTTATATTTTTTATGGTTAATTTTAATAGTTTAGTAAAAAAAAAATTATACTCTATTAATTAGCTATGTAAAACTTAGAACAAAGTACGAGTTTTGATTACGAGTGTACTCATTGGGATTTGATATGCAAGATCTCCAGTAATTATCGGTACCAAATTCAAAATTTTTGAATTTGATCATGCAGATCCGATTTACTAACAAACAGGATTGGATTAAGGATTTCAAATATGTATTAGTTTTAATTTTAGTTATAGAATAGAAGATATTTTCTGATAAATATTACCCATATGAAATTTGACTTAAAAAATGATGTAAAATCTACATTCAATTCAAGTAATGCCTAGGAATATCAAATAATATTGATAAAAAAATTCTATATCTTATAGTATACAAAAATATTCACAAAAAATATACACACAAAAATAAACAATACAAGCTAAGTTCTTTAAAAGGGTAATAGTAGTAACTTTGAAGTAAGTGAGAAATTGGAGGGAGTGAAAGGGGTCCCATTTGGTTTTCTTTACATCTCTCTACTCTTTCTGTCTCATTTTCTGGCCGACTTTTCTTTTTTCCGTAACACCAAACCGATGCTGTTTTAAGTTTTAACCAAACTCGATCCTACTAATTCGAATAATTGACATATATAATTGCATTTGCACTGCTTAAATGAAGAAAAACATAAAGTGATAAAAACCATAAAAGTTAGGTATTTGCATCATCACATGCCATTTGCCAACCAGCCGCCTAAATTTCATCTACTCCTTTTTTTCTTTTTCTTTTTTTTCATCTTTTATGAAAAAATGAATTATATATATATATATGAGATATAGTAATATCTAAATATATCACTTTGTGTATGCAACAATTTATTGGTCACTAACAAACCCTTAAATAAAATTTTGATAAGCGACGAATTAATTTTTAATCTGTTAAGGTAAAAATACCGTGAATAACTAATTAGAAAATAAATAAAATAAATTATTATGATTTCTTTTTGAAAGTTGAAATTCTAAAAATAGAAAATATTAGTGATTTTCGGAAACATGGGGGCACAAATCAAAATTGCCAAGAGAATCTTTAAAAATTAACAATTTAGTAGAATGAATTCAAAATTTTTTAATATTTTGTAAAGTTTGAAATTGAAGTAAAATTTGTGGATCTTCTTGAATTTTGACTTTTAATATCATTACTATTACATCTTATATGTAAGTAATACCGTAATGAAAAAAAAAAGATGTAGTAAAAAAAAATAGTGGTATAACTTTGTTTAGGTTAACATACATAAATTTTGATTTTGAGTATATAACTTTGTTTAGGTTAGCAAATACATACATTTCAATTTTGAGTATATATATATTTCAGCAAATTGTGATAATGTAAGAAAAAGGTTTTATAATATAGAAAAGAATAAGAGAGATTTTGAGAAGAATTAAAGGAGAGAGATAATTTTATTGAAAAAATTTTTAAGAAGAAAAGATACAATTACTAATTTTTTGTTTGTCAATTACATTTCTATTAAAATTAGTAGTATCAAAAAATTTCAAATTTAATATTATCAAAAAAATATAAAAAATTATATAAGGCTAATTTGAATAATTTTTAAAATTTTAGGGATGAAAATAAATTACGTCTGAACTTTCAAGGACTATTTTGATTATAAATAACTTTTTTACATGTCAAGTGACACGTGACATGCCACGTGTTACTGATCTGACACGTCAACCAACCATCTTGTGACACGTGGCATTAACCCACCACGTCCTCATCCAACTGACGGAAGGACTAACGTGACCAAGTCGTGTATCTTTCGGAAATGATTTCGATTAACTTTATCTTTCGAGAACTAAAATGGAGATTGGGATATCTTTCAAGGACGATTTTGACTATTAACTAGAAAAATACATGTTAATTTAGTTGACAGCAAAAATCTCCCAAAGTTTTAATTAATATCTTCAATATATTTCGTACTTATAAATTTAGTGTCTTTAGTAAAACCCTAATCTAAAAATTACTAATAATTCAAACAAACTATCTCAAAAGTTCATAACAAACTCCCTTCTAACAAAAACCCTTGAAAGAATTAGTACCTTTGTATCAATGAAGGAGTAGTAGTTAGGCATTATTGCTAGTGATTTATTATTTATTTTTCCTAATAAGTAGGCCTTGCTAAGTAACCTATCTTGATTTCATCGATGATTCAGATTCAGATGCAAATTAAAGTCAACAAAAAACAATGTCTTTTCCTAAGTCAATTGATCGGTTCATAAAAGTTGTGGGACGTTTAATTAGGTGCCTCTCCTTTCCTTTTCTGCTTTTCCCCAGCTTGGTTGAAATTTAGACATTCTTACTATTTTTTTAAAGTAACAAGACATGTGATTTTTTATGAAATTGTGATGGGTTTATAAATTTTTTAGAAAGATGAAGTATCAAACTAATCTTTTTTTAATTCTGTAATGGATTTATAGATTTTTGAGAAAAAAAGAGTATCAAATAAGTATTAGAAGAATTGAAATATTGAATTTATAAGTCCTTAAAAAATTGTAATATTAGACACAATTTATCGTTTTATCACTGATTTATAAATACACTATTGCAATTTTTAAAGTAATATTTTCTTAATATCTTCTCATGAATCTATAAGCCTATGGTAATATTTTCTTACAGATTTACTTTGTACTTCATTTTTTTAGAGAGTTATAAGTACATAATAAAATTTTTCAAAAATCTATTATTATTATTATTATTATTATTATTATTATTATTATTATTATTATTATTATTATTATTATCTACACATTATTATTTTTTTATTTGTTTTATGTTGATTTTTTTTAGAGAAAATGACAAATAGGTCTTTGACCTTTTGATCTGATAGACATTTAAGTTCTCGATGATTTAAAAATATATTTAAGTTTCTGACATTTTTAAAATTTAGACATATTGATCTCTCATGTTCACTTGGGTCTGTCAAACTTAACAAAAAAATCAAATATGACTCCCGTTGTACTGACCTGGTTGATACGGATGCACACGTGAGAGAGTTTTTAAAATTAAACAAATTAGATTTAAGAATCGATATGTCCAGATTTTGAAGAGGTAAGAGACTTAAATGTATTTTTAAATCTTTAAGGATTTAAATGTTCCAAAAAGTCAATGATCGATTTGTCTTTTTCTCTTTTTTTTAATTTGCGATCAATAAAGACCAAACTTTAGATTTTTAAGTTATAATATTTTTTATATCAAATTATAGAATTACTTTTTTTAAAAGTTTAAATTAATTAAAAGAGACACATGATTAGTTATATCTATAACACATTTATCATATATTAGCTAAAATAAATAAATAAATAACGAATTCAAGAACTCAGCATCCCTAATAAAAAAAACAAAACACTAAATATAAATTAATATATCTTTCACTCTTTTTGATAAGGACAGAGTAATTAAATTTTATGTAATTCAGATATATAAGACTGTAGTAATAATTATAATACAAAGGCTAGGTAGGTAGCAGAATCCAATGGAGTCTTTGATAGATGTAACCCTAAATCCATATTATTAGTTATGAAAAATCTGATATAGCCTAAACTTTATGGAAAGTTAAAATAGAAATAAAGGCTTGATTAACTAGTACAACCCACACACCTTACCCACCCCCACCATGCAACAAGACAACCAGCAAAAAACCAAAAGCATGCATATATAGTGCCTACACACTCATTGGAATTGAAGCATATATAAATAATAAAGTCAATGTGAATTTAGCTTGACTCCATAGTGTGAAACTATACACCAATATCCAAGTTCAATAATGACTTTCTACTTTCTAGAATCTACCATATGTTATGCATTATTTTATTTGTGCACATATATTATTAGAAAAATTGATGATTTTATATTAGGGTTTCTTAATAATGATGATGATAATCCAACTTCAACGACCCTAGATAAATAAAAGGTTGAATAATTTTTTTTGGGAGGGGAGGAGGGTTTTGGTTATTTGGTTGAATAATTTTTTTTGGGAGGGGAGGAGGGTTTTGGTTATGAAATAGCTTAATTTGATAGGACGGAATATATGTTAGGGTGGCAAGTGAGGAGTTCGTCCTGTCCTGCTCTGCCAAAAGTCTGTCTTTCGGTGGATTGATCCATTTTGCTTTGTTTAATGAGACGGTCTAAAAATTTCATCCTGCCTTGTTTAATAGTGAGCTGGCGGATTGATGGGATTCTTTTTTTATTATTAAGTATTAAATAATATATATAATTTTATAACTATTTTAATAAATTTATAAGTTTTAAATAATTTCATAATTTTTTTAATAAATTTATAACTTCTAAAGATACAAAAAAAAGTTATAATTTATAAATTCACAAATATTAAAGTCTTTATAATTATAAATATATAATAAACATAATCATAAACCAATTTTTTTAAAATAAAATAATAAAATTAACATTGTCCAAAGTAAAATAAATATTGTCCAAAACATATAATTAAACATTTACAAGTTTAGAACATAATCAATCAAATTTAAAATATAATCCAAAACACTAAATTAAAACATCTTAAAAAAAACCTGAGTCCGGCGGGGAAGTCCGCACCGCCCCACCCCACTAAAACCTACGGTTTAAGCGGTGCGGGTTAGACGGATTTTCGATGTATGATAATCTCAATTTTTCAGTCAGGCCCGTTTTTTTTTTACGGGTTATGTAGATCGACACAGTGGANATACGATGATTATGGTAATAATTTTTTTTTTCGATATTTATAAAATAAAATCTTCTCTTTAAAAAATAATATATATTACTTTGCATGGCATCATTATGTGCATCAAAAGAATATGCAAATTCAAACTGAACTTGGTGATGATGATGATGATGAGTATCTCAGTTTACATGCACACTTTAGTCGGCTTAAAGACAAGAATGAATCCAGAGTGTAAATTAAACACCCAAAACATAGTAACAACTAACAAGTAAAAGTTACTATTATAGTCCAATCGAACTTTAGTTAAAAGATACTACCACGTAATGCATACAAATAAGAGAAAAAGATGAACAAATCTGATCTTTTTTTTTTTGCAAAATAATTAAATTTTTTAACAAATTTAATTATAAATAAATTTCTGATCATTATAAATAGATAAGACGTAAATTTCTCTAGAAATTATTCTAATTTGGTAAAAAGTGATTTATGTATTTTTGATTTGCAAAAATAAGAAATTATTTGTAATTAATTTTAGTAAGAGAATTAATTAACTGTCTATGGAATAAAAAGTGAGGACTATTAACTATTTATTTTATTTGATTTTATTTTTGGGTATTCGAATTGGAATGGCATGTTTGGTTGCATTAGAGTTAACCTATTCCTATGAATGTTTGTGTCCAGAACGGGAGAGGGTGCCCGTAATATGTGCTGCCACTGTCACTTCACTGTTAAAAAGTATAGAAAAATAATTTTGTTTTAATAATGAAAATAATAAATTAAAAAAATTTAATTTTAATTTTAAAAATTTTTTAAAATTAAATTTTAAATTAATTAGATATAAATTTTGTTATTGAACTTGAAATACGATTCATTGTTCATGTTGTTTGCATCTTTCATTGTTCACCTAACGTGTGTGATTCATTATTCATCATCCCGTAGCCCATGCTACTTTTTTGTTTTTAATATTAAAATGGTAATGGTATTTTTTTGAAATGTGGACTATTGGAATGTTATTTTTAAATATGGAACCGTTTAATTAGATAAATAGAAATTGGACCGTCGTTCGATTTATTAGAAGTATAAAAATCAGACCGTCCGATTTGTCTAAATACAGAAATTGGACCGTCCAATTTATAAGAAATACACAAATCGGATCATCCAATTTGTGAAAGGTATACAAATTCGATTTGTAAAAAATACACAAATCAAACTGTTTGATAAATTTTTTAGCCTAGCTCAGGCTTGTGAAAAAAAAAAAAAAACAAAAACAAACAAGCAACGGAAACACCTTACAACAATAAGGCCGCTTTTGGAATGCAAAATGAGAAGGAGAGATAGAAATTAGGAGTCACAGAGATATTGCGTTTATTAAAGAGAAAAACAAAGTATACTTTATAAAGATGTAGAAATTTCTTTTTTATAAATGGGGTTTTAATAAGTGAGTGCGAAATTAATGATCTTATCGTATAAAGATAATTATATGTGAATTTTTACTATAAAAAATATTAAAAAAACTTTGATTTTACTTAAATGATGAATATTGTTTATGGTTAGGGTTTTTTTTCAGGAGTGAAATGTGGTCCGGGAGAAGATTGAGGCTGTTGATGACATTATTTAGCAACTAGATTTTGGGATAGTGTAATTCTACCCTAAAGGTTTGTTTATGATAGATCAATCTAATTATTTAATTAAACAAGATTAGTTAGTTAATTAGTATTAGTACAATTTTGAATTGAAGTTGATATTGTTGTGGCATGGTTGGTACATTTATAAACATAGACATGAGAGTGACAAACGGAGAGGACAATACTTGCTCCACATTTCAACGCTTTTTATGGAGAGAGCATTGGTTACTGTGTTTATTTTTTGTGTTATCAGATTCAGAATTCACACAGAAAGAGAAAAAAATAAGAGAGAGAGAAAGTGAAAGTGGGAAAGAAACAACACGAAAATGTCAAATCCCCTGCGTCTTCAACCCCAGCCTGTCCACTTTTTTTTTCTTTTTAATTTAAATCAAAACCCTAATTTAATTATTGGGACCAATTTCAAATAAAAATGAAGTAACTTTTATAAAATTATACCTATAAAGTTGTCAAAAGAAATTTCTTATGAAGAATGAAAATAAAATAAGTAGAAAAAAAAATTTTCTCTTATTTGGCTCACAAGAGAAAATGACAAGAAATAAATTTTTAGCTATGAGACTCACAAAAATTTTCTTGCTTCCGTAGGAAAGAAAATTTTTAAAAATTTTATTTTCAAAATTTACCCTCAACTTTAACTCATTTTTAGCACACTTTTATTTTCTCTCCATTTTTTTTATATTCAAACAACACAAAAAAAAATATTTTTCCTTCTTTTCATTTTCTTTTTTCTTATTTTTTTTATCATCCAAATAAAAACTTAAAAAGTGTTGGTAATATGTTTTAAGCGTGGTTAAAGTTATATAATAATTACCGTAACCACTATAATTATAGCTACTGTAGACTCTATAATATATATACTCCATATATGTATATGTATAAATAACATTCAATTTATTTTTCTTTTATTTTTGTTCCCTATTCCTATTGAATGAATCATTTACTTTGCCTCCATTTTGCTTCATCCACATGATTTGTTTGTTGTTCACGTGCGTTAGGTTTCTTTTCTTTTTTTTTTTTTTGTTTTGATATTTTTTTTTTCTTTTAAGAAAAAAAGAAGAATGAAAAGGGCAAAGTAGATGAATTGCAAGGAAAGGAAATCAGAGGTTATGCAAACTTTTGTGCAAGCTTTTTTCTTTTTCTCTGGCACCGTAAGTCAAATTTTTTTGTGAATATGGAATGAAAAGAAATAAAGGGAAGAGAGATTCATACATTTCAGTCGCTATGATCTAAAATTCTAAATTTCTAACAGTCTGTCTAAAAAACAAACGTACAAAGCTTAAAAGCAAATCATGCTTACGTGAGTACCGACCAGTGGTATTGGTGTGTGT
The DNA here is from genome assembly GCF_000816755.2 of Arachis ipaensis. Classification (NCBI taxonomy): domain Eukaryota; kingdom Viridiplantae; phylum Streptophyta; class Magnoliopsida; order Fabales; family Fabaceae; genus Arachis; species Arachis ipaensis. The sequence goes on along the minus strand of NC_029786.2, from coordinate 5,336,634 downwards.
CAGAT
>NC_029786.2:5335625-5336492 GCF_000816755.2 Arachis ipaensis | reverse complement strand
AAATGAATGAAAATAAAATAAGTAGAAAAAAAAATTTTCTCTTATTTGGCTCACAAGAGAAAATGACAAGAAATAAATTTTTAGCTATGAGACTCACAAAAATTTTCTTGCTTCCGTAGGAAAGAAAATTTTTAAAAATTTTATTTTCAAAATTTACCCTCAACTTTAACTCATTTTTAGCACACTTTTATTTTCTCTCCATTTTTTTTATATTCAAACAACACAAAAAAAAATATTTTTCCTTCTTTTCATTTTCTTTTTTCTTATTTTTTTTATCATCCAAATAAAAACTTAAAAAGTGTTGGTAATATGTTTTAAGCGTGGTTAAAGTTATATAATAATTACCGTAACCACTATAATTATAGCTACTGTAGACTCTATAATATATATACTCCATATATGTATATGTATAAATAACATTCAATTTATTTTTCTTTTATTTTTGTTCCCTATTCCTATTGAATGAATCATTTACTTTGCCTCCATTTTGCTTCATCCACATGATTTGTTTGTTGTTCACGTGCGTTAGGTTTTTTTTTTTTTTTTTTTTTTTGTTTTGATATTTTTTTTTTCTTTTAAGAAAAAAAGAAGAATGAAAAGGGCAAAGTAGATGAATTGCAAGGAAAGGAAATCAGAGGTTATGCAAACTTTTGTGCAAGCTTTTTTCTTTTTCTCTGGCACCGTAAGTCAAATTTTTTTGTGAATATGGAATGAAAAGAAATAAAGGGAAGAGAGATTCATACATTTCAGTCGCTATGATCTAAAATTCTAAATTTCTAACAGTCTGTCTAAAAAACAAACGTACAAAGCTTAAAAGCAAATCATGCTTACGTGAGTACCGACCAGTGGTATTGGTGTGTGTCAGAT
>NC_029786.2:5327435-5334858 GCF_000816755.2 Arachis ipaensis | reverse complement strand
AATATTGAGTAATATATTTGTTTTTTTATGAAAGTTTTTTTTTTTTTTAAATTTATTATGTGCATTCCATTTGATGGAACTGCTAGAACTTAAGAATGGAGGGTTGAATCAAATTAGCTCAAAAATTTTTATTTTGTTTTTGTAGAAGTTTAATATGCAGGAGATTTTTTCATTTTGTCTCATAAGCAGAAAAGAAACAGAAAAGGAAAGAAGAGAAACATGCCAACATGTATTCTGGTTCAGTTTCTAAGTACCATGAAACTTACGTTCAGTCTCCACCACAACTATGGTGGAATTTTCACTATAATGAACTAATTACATTAATCAATATTATTGAATCTCAACCTAATTCAACTAGTATCTACAACTAAGCTTTCTTCACCAAAGCTTAGCTTTTCAAGTGCTGTCCCAATTTAGAAGAGGAACTTAAACAGATTCAAACACACCAAGTACTATCCCAACTTGGCAATGAGAACTAGTCCTAGTTCAACAATTCAATTATACAGAATTTTCAGTGGCTCTTTCATGCATCGTTCTTGTCTATTCTCTCATGGCTTTTTCACTCATATAATCAGCCTTTTTTCTCAATACAGAAGATGACATAAGATAGCCATAACAAATAAAATCAGAAATGAAGCTCTAGTAGAAGAAAAAGAATTCAGCTCAAGTGTTGAGATGATACTCTTGAATGTGCTCTCTTTTTCTTGCTTTCAAATGTTGAAATGAGGTCTATTTTATATTTTTCAGCTTGCTCTCCAATTTGCCTCTTCCAATTCCTTGTCCATCAACCCATTGGAGCTGTCTATGAGGGCATGCAGTCCTTTTTTCCTGTCCTTGGATTTGTTTTCTTTCTTGGCATGCATTTCTTTCTCCCTCTGCTCTATTACCTCTGCTATCCGAGGAGCTGCTCTATTGCTTCTGCTCTTGTGCAAGTTTGTGTTTTGCTCTCCTTTATTCTGAATGTTGCTTTACTGATGTCCTTGTAGTGAGAGTGTCCCCAGCTGTCCTTGATTTTGTCTTGGTGTTACAGCTGTCCCATATTGTTAACAAATGTCCTTCTCTTTCCTCTTTTTGTTCGGTGCTCTCTCTCTTGGCTCTTGTATTGATGTGTTGCTCATTTAGCAAGTAATGAACTTAAGTGTTGGAGTTGTAATACTTTAAGTTGCTGAAGCAACACTAATTTGGGCTGAAGCAACATATAAATGGGTCTGCATCACTTAGCACACACATTAACCCAACTTGGCCACCCCAAATAATATTTGTCATCATATATATAAGACCCAAAATTAAACTTAGCTCAACAATCTCTCCCTTGGTGACAAACATGATAAAAGAGGATAATTGAATTTAAAAAGTTAATTTAAATGAGTTGAGAGCACTTTCCTTTGATGACCATCCGAAGTGTGTAGTACTCCCCCTCACTGTTAGCATTTCTCCCCCTTAATCATGGCTTACATCTTCAAGTGGATAAAACTTAAAACAGTCAAGAACAATTCACCAAAGCAATATATCACAGTGACAATAACACTGAGTAATTAAAGTTAATCAAAATGACACAGCAACAGATATCATTTAGCATCATTGTCTATGACCTAAGCAAGCCAATTCTAACTTTTTTTTTTCTTTTCTTTTCTCCCCTTTTTTTCATCAAAGAGGAAAAAGACCCTGCAAAAATTGTTAGTGACTATCCAAAAGAGTCATCAAGCAGTAAAGTAGTTATGGGTTACAGTCATCCAAATGAAAGAAAAAAGAGATTCAAGTAAAACAATCCAATTCACAGAGGAGATGAAATAGTCTAGGCATCAGAGTTTGAATCATCGGAGGCTTCATCGTCATCCTCATTATCAGTGGTTGTAAGACCAGCCTCAATGTCCTCCACATAATCCCTGAGAATCTGAATCCTCCCTTCAGTTTTCTTGAGCGCATTTTCTTCCATAACTTCATTTCTCTTGTGCTTGACTCCATAGTTGATTAAGAGATCAGTCAGATTGACGAACTCTTGGAGCACATTTTTCATGATACCTGTCAAGACTCTGATCTTAGAGGAATTGGATGTGGGAATCAGTGGATCCTCATCATGGGATGGAACTTCAGTCCCTTCATCAGTGTTGTGGCGCTTGGTTGCTGTTCTTTTTACTCCACTACCCCTTTGATGTAAGAGTTACAGCCTCTAGCAATCTCAACTCCAAAATCAACATTATAATATTAAAAACTTTTAGTGAGCAGCATTGCATAAGGTAAAGCATTTTTAGAACTAACAAAGACATGCATGTGTCTTGCTAACAAGTAAGCAAAAGAAATTGAAATTTTGGAGAGAAGAGCAAACATAACCAGTGTGTCACAGAAGGAGACTCGCTGAAAAGAGTCACTCTGAGGCAGATTTATATGATTTACAATCCTGTGTAGCTGGGTACGGACTGGACCAAGAGATTTATGAGTGGGAGTGGTACCTTCAAGGAGAGGAATGTTGACAAAAACAGTTCCTAGGACTTCAAAATATGAGACATTGAGAGACTCATCCCACTTACCAGAGGTGAACACATCAAGTCCCCTGTCCTGGTAATCTAGGACTTTGCTAATGTGATACTTGTCGAGAATGATTGTGCAATTTTTAACAAAGGAAGCGATTCTTCCTTCCTTGTATGACATGTTGCTATAGAACTGTTTCACTAGATCAGGATAAACGTTTTCACAAATGGATAGGATGGGAATCCATCCTTGACAAGCAAACATGGTGTAAAGTTTAGACCTTTTCTACGAAATTTGTCTAGATTGACAAGTTTAGAGGGACAGAGAGTGCGCTTGTAAATGTCCTTGCAGAAAAACATGTAGTTCATGAAGGAATTATAACGGTGACGATCAAATGACTCTTTAGGGAAGTCAGCATAGAGGGCTTTGTAAGCAATAGGATTGGAAAATTTTGGTTCAGAAACAGAATGAAGATGAAAGTCGATGACTGTACCGCGACTGTGGCGAGCAGGGGATAAAGGAAGCTCTTCGTCTTCTTTACGAATGGGTCTCTTACCCCTGGAAGAAATGGGTTGGATGAAATGGGCTGTGGAACATTAGGAGGTGTGGAGGTTGGTCGAGGCGTAACAGGTGGGAGGGGAGTTGGAGGGAGATGGAGAAGGAGATGATTGAGAGTCTAGTGAGATAGGAGGGGAGGGTTGAGAACGTGAGGAGTGAGCACCACTATGAGAGCTTCTGCGTATTGCTCTTTTCTTATGAGCCATACTTACAGAGCACTGGTTAGACTCAGGATATGAAGAGTGGAGTGAAGGAGAGGAGGAGTTAAGTGTGAAAGAGTGCATAGAGTGTTGCATTAATATAGGCATCGGGTAGTGTAAAGGTTTCATCTTGAAAAGGGGTAAAAATAAAAACTTTGAAAACTTTTGATTTCACAGCTGTAACTAAGGCAACTTTTATTTCAAAAATTTTAATTCAAAATAATTTGAAAAGTAAATGAAAAACAAATTTAAAAGAAAGCCCAACTTATAATGTTAAATTTGGGACAAAAAGGATTTTGAGATCTAAGTCTAGAGAGGGTCCAAAGTAGCTTTAACATGGGTGGCCCAGATGATAATGAACAAGCAGGTAGCTTACTCCATATAATTCTCATTTTCTCATTTTCTCTTTCCAGTAAGAGTAGTTGTTGCCATTGAAATAAGGAGGTATATTATTTGACTGCCCTTCAGTGAGTGTGTACGCCATGATGTTAGGACCCATATTGTTGGCCATGGATCTTTGCTCCAAGCTGTGAAGCTTGACTCCTTGAGACCTTGCTCTGGATACCAATTGATGGAACTGTTAGAACTTGAAAAATGGGGGTTGAATCAAGTTAGCTCAAAACTGAACTTCTTTTGCTCTATTTTTGCGGAAGTTTAATATGCATGAGATTTTTTTATTTTGTCTCATAAGCAGAAAAGAAATAGAGAAAGAAAGAAGAGAAAGAGGCCAGCATGTAATCTGGTTCGATTTCTAAGTGCCATGAAACCTAGTCCAGTCTCCACCACAACTATGGTAGAATTTTCACTATAATCAACTGATTATATTCACCAATACTATTGAATCTCAACCTAATTCAACTAGTATCTACCGCTAAGCTTTCTTCACCAAAACTCAGCTTCCCAAGTGCTGTTCCAACTTGGAAGGGAAACCTAAACAGATTCAAACACACCAAGTGCTATCCCAACTTGGCAAAGAGAACTAGTCCTAGTTCAACAACTCAATTATAAAGAATTTTCAGTGGCTCTTTCATGTATCGTTCTTGCCTTTTCTCTCATGGATTTTTCACTCACATAATCAGCCTTTTTCTCAATACAAAAGATGACATAAGATAGCCATAACAAATAAAATCATAAATGAAGCTCTAGTAAAAGAAAAAGAATTCAGCTCAAGTGTTGAGATGATGCTCTTGAATATGCTCTCTTTTTCTTGCTTCAAATGTTGAAATGAGGTCTATTTTATATCTTCAACTTGCTCTCCAATTTGCCTCTTCCAATTCCTTGTCCATCAACCCGTTGGAGCTGTCTCTGAGGGCATGCAGTCCTTTTTTCTATCTTGCTCCACTTACTCTGCTGGTTGAGGAACCATTCCACCACCTCTGCTGTCCTTGAATTTGCTTTCTTCCTTGGCATGCATTTCTTTCTTCCTCTACTCCATTACTTCTGCTATCCGAGGAGCTGCTCTACTGCTTTTGCTCTTGTGCAAGTTTGTGTTTTGCTTTTTCTTATTCTGAATGTTGCTTTACTGATGTCCTTGTAGTGAGAGTGTCCACAGCTGTCCTTGATTTTGTTTTGGTGTTATAGCTGTCCCATATTGTTGACAGATGTCCTTCTCTTTTTTTTTTTGTTCGGTGCTCTCTCTCTCTTGGCTCTTGTACTCATCTGTTATTCATTTAGCAAGTAATGGACTTAAGTGTTGGAGCTGTAATACTTTAAGTTGTTAAAGCCACACTAATTTAAGCTGAAGCAACATATAAATGGGCCTGCATCACTTAGCACACACATTAAACCAACTTAGGTTTTTACCCTTAATAATGTTTGTTATCATATATATAAGAGCCAAAATTTAACTTAGCTCAACACCATTATTTTTTATATTTTTGGCTATTGGGCTTATTTTTGTCCAATAGATAACCCAATAATACAAAACTCAGTAGATTTGCTCTCATAGGCTTTGTCCTAAGCTAGCAATCAATTGTGGGGTATTATATAAATGAAAAAAAAAAAATACTAGTTTGCTTAAATAAATATTGAGAGTTCGAAATTTGTTTTGTATATGCAAAATTTATTGGTCAATGACAAATCTTTAAATAGAGCTCTAATCTGCAACATATTAGCCATTGATTTATTAAACTGGGAGATACCATGAAAAAAAAAAAAAGTAAGTTAGATTTACTACTCTCAACTTTTGGATGAGCAAAAGACTATGTCAAATATATATATTGTACAGGTTCAAATTTAAATGTCTAGACAAAAAAAAAAAATCTAAGATTGTCTAGAGCCATTTCTTTTCATGCATTAGGATCATCAACTACTCTACTACTTCTACTCAATTTCTTCCTCAGATTCAAGACTGCATTAGCTACTTGAGCTTTGCTGATGAATTGAGGAAAATGAAGAATAAAAATAATGGATTCGTTCAATAGTGCAAAATGTAACATGTTAAGAATGACAAGTTCCAAACTAGAGTCAATTTTAAATCTAAATACAAAGATATTTGTCATGGCTAAACATTGACATTATTCAGGCCTAAGTTATAGGCATAATAATCTCCTAAGGTAGTTTCATATAGTTCCTTTACATAGAAGTTTCAATTATTAAAGTTAGATGATTAAACTGGTCTCTCAATGATTAAAGTGAATGATTTTATTGTCTTCTAATCATGGTGTGTTTAGTTACCATTATTATGGGTCCATTTAGTTATATTTTGTTCAAGTTACGCCCTATAAGTCTAGTCTTAAAGGACTATATTTATTGACCTTAGCTTGTCCATAGTTCATTTTTCTAAAGCATAGATTTTCTCTAAAGTTTACAATCTAGTATTGTTTAATTTTATATGTTTGAAAGGAATATATATGTTTATGCTTATGATATGTATTTGATTTTTTTGTTCATGTCATTGATTTATTTGGTGTTATATATATATATATTCTAAAAGATTAGACAATTAAATAAGAGTCACATGTATTTTGACATTAAATTATTGATATAACAAATATTTTAGGGTCTAAATTAATATTATGTGATTTTTGAAGGATCAAATAACTAGCTAGTGTGTGTATTCTACTATTCTTGCTAGTATAATTTTGCATATAATTGTTGTATTGTTGAATATTTGTTAGTATATTTTTTATATATTCTAATTTTTATGTATTCTGATTTTTTTTCTCATAAAATATATTAATTGTTAACAAAAATTGACTAATTATCCTCTTGACAAAACTTATAATTAAAGATTTATTGGGTTAACTACGATTATGGAACTACTGGCCCAAATTTATTTTTGCAAATAATAAGAATTAAATTTTAAATTTTTTTGTTATAAAAATATTTCTATATCATAAAATTATTTTTTTTAAATTGAATTAATAAAAATAAACACCAGAAGAATTATATCTATCCATAAATAAATAAAATTTTTAAGAAAGTGTTATGTTATCTTCTGAGAAGAAAGGAAGCATAGCAGGAAATAAGGGAGGAGAGAGAGAAAACTGAAAAACAGAACCCTTTTGAACCACATCTTAATCACTGTCTTCCATGGAATTGACCTATGTGATTTTACCATCCATCTATAATGTTCCATCAATCCTTTTTTTTCTTCAGTGAGAACTGTTTCAGCACTATGTCACAGTTTCCTTCAACAATCACCACTAAAAAATCATTTATGTGTTTCAACAATAAGCACTATACCTCAAAATATTAGTTTTTCAATAATTTTATTTAATAATTTAATTATAGAAAATATATAATGTATATTAATTAAAATTAAGAGTAAATACTCCATCCGACCCTGACAATTATCTCGAAAGGACAACGAGGCTCCCAAAAAAAAAACACCCAACCCCTGATCTTTTTTTTAGGACTGATTAGCTCCTGTGCAAAAAAAATAACATTAATTTTTTTTGGCACAGGAGCTAATCAGTCCTATAAAAGTAAATCTCAAGGCCGGTTGGTATTTTTTTTGTCTCAGGGGCTGGATTGGTATTTTTTTTTTGTCAAAGACCTCGTTGTCTTTTGAGATAATTGTCAGGGGGTATTTTAGGTTTTTCTCTAAAATTAACTATCAAAGCCGCTTTTTTGTTTTAGCATCAAGTGGTTTCTTAAACAAATTTTATTCGTGGCGAGACTCTGAGGTTAGTAAACAATTTATAAGCCTCGTAAATTGTATATCCGAATTCAAATTTTAGTAGAAACAATGA